>NC_137027.1:6750149-6762649 GCF_032717465.1 Coenobita brevimanus | reverse complement strand
GCCCCGGTCCCCTGCGCTCCTAATGGGGCAAAGTAGGATTGGATGATGAATGAATGAATGAATGAATACTTACCTCATCATGTTATTAACTGATCTAATTATCACATGTATGTACATTATTTTAGTTAAATATCTCGCCGTTAACTAGTAGCTTATGCTCCTATTTGTATGGTATAGTCATATTTTTTTTATTATCCACTTATAGCAACAGTGCTTTTTTATTATGTGGATTGTCTTCTGTTGATCTCTATTTCTACACCATGTCGGGAGACATCTTATTTACCAAGGGGGAGACAAATGTAAGTGAGCGGATATTTATTGCTGAGTCTTCGCAATTCAAATGCTAACTGAATGTGCTGACGTGGCGTTGACAGTTTCCTCTCAACAAATTTGCAGGAAGGGGGCGCTGAGAAGACTGTTTTATGTTACATAGCCGAGATTTCCTTAACTCAGCGTAACGTGATGGCATTGGTTGAACAGAAGCTCACTGACCCCCACGAAAAACTAATCACTTAAATCCCCATTAATTCTGTCTGGGTACAGGCACCCTTGTACATTGCTTTCTCTAGGAACTTGGGAAACGCTTTCCCTAAATCAACAAAAAAGAAGTATAGCTCCCTTATCTTTCCAGTATATATTTCCTGTAGTTATCGCACAATGAATATTGCGTCAATTGCCCATTGGTTTGGCATAAACCCATACTGCATTTCATCAGTATTCCCTTTTTCCCTTATCATATCTTCCAACTCTCTCCATACCATCATTATCTGGTCCAGAAGTGTTATGCCTTTATAATTTCCTGTTTCCAGGGTCTCACCCTTTCCCTTATACACATGTACAATCATACTTCAGCCTATCATCCGGGACAACACTCTAATATATAACTAATTTGTCAAATTAATAACTAAACACACTCTTATATCTCCTGAGGCTTTCAACATTTAAGCACTCAACCCAGAGTCACCCACTCCGCTCTCCTCAGCTGCCTCCCACACATTGCCCTGCTCACAGTAACAGCATCAGTCAAGGGCAATGTGCCAAACACTGGATTCAGTGACTTCAAACCTCTATTCCAATCAAACTCCTCATTCAGCAATCGGTTGTAAAGGTTATAATGCTTTCTCCAAGAATCTTTCATATCTTCATTGTCCACGACTACCTTTCCTTCATCATTCTTCAGACACTGTTCACTTATGATATCCCTGTTTTCTCTCATAAGATTTGCAACCTTAAATACCACATTCTTCCTGTTGGCACTATTGAGACTATCCAAGAGAAGTCTCCGAGACAAAGATTTTGCCCTGTGTACTTCCTTTCTGGCCCTACACTTGGCAGCCAAGTATTCCTCTTTGTTACAACCCATTTTCCATTCCCGAAGAAGGCTTCTTTACTTAGCTGCAACTTCTACACCCTCATCCCACCACCATCCAACTGTTTTGGTGGGCTCATTGTCCATTCATACTGAATCAGTAACTATAAAGAAATTCTGTTTTGAGAGCTATGTATTGCTCATTAACACTGTCTACAGCCCTTTTTTCAGTCACCACTCAAAATACCTTGCTATAGAAGACGTCCCTTACTGCTTGTTTATTCAACTTCCATATTTTCCTCCTCGGTGTGTATGTCCTCTTCTTCACTACCTGCCCCTTCAGCACCATGTTACATGTCAGTAATTTGTGTTGCTGCACACACTCTTCACTCTTTATAACTTTTACATCCTTCGCCAACCGCCTATGCATTCTCCTGACCAGGAAATAATCAGTTTGGCCACTGTTTTTCCCAGACTCATTTGTAATCAGCCTATTCTATCTTGTTAAAAAGCGTATTGCACACAGTCATATTCATTACTTCCTCAAACTATAGTATCCTTTCCCCTTCCCCCATTTTTCGTACCATATGTGCATTCCTTGTGCACCCCTTCATAACCATGGGCTGCGGCACCACATGACGATTTAAATTCCAGTTCAAAACAACAATCATTATCCTCTATGCCACCAACTTCACATAGCAAATCATCCGAAAATCTAGCCTTTTTCATCATAATCCAAGCCAACCTGTGGGGCATACGCCAAAATAAATGTAACCAGGAGTTTTCCAGACAATATTTTCTATGCTATAATCCTTTCGTTTTACTCCCATTATATCCTCAAAACAATCCACCCATGTCTCTTCGACCATCACGCCTACAGCACCATATCTGTCCACACTTCCCTTCCAAAAATAATTTATACCTATAATCCGTCCAAATAATCATCCCAGCTGACCCACCCCAGAACCTAATTTCTCGTAAGTAGCAGACATCTACCTGCCTCCAGGTCAAAGTCTACTGATTCCCCACCTTTACCCTTCAAGCTACCCACATTACAAAACGGCACTGTCAACCCCTTGGGTGATTTGGATTCCTCAGGCTTGCCTTTTACGGTTGGTTCTGGTTTAGTTATGACAGCTAAGTGAAAGAGGGGATGGACCATAGGTCCCGCCCACCCGAACAGTCCCAAGTCCGGACAGGAGGTCAAGGACCCATAGCCCACCAGCCGTGGCCAGCGACTGTGACTGTGACAATGGCCTCAGGGCACTCTGCCCGGACAGCAACAGGGGCACGCTCTAAGCCCACTTTGGGACCGTAACTGCCCCGCCATTATACAATATCCTGGGGCACTACTCCAATGTTTGAGCGCCTCTCTGTTGGATAGAAGCCACAGCCTGGGAATCACAATGCCCTGTACCCTCTGACACAGATCTGAGCCCCAACCCATACCCATAACTGCACCGATAGAGCCCGCACCATGCATCCCTTCAAGTCCATCACTAGGTAGCGGGTACGAAGTTTTCTGGCCGCAGTCCCTTGTTGGCGTCAACTCCTGTGACATAGTAGGGTACAGTGTGTGATATGTCAAGTGCTTGTAGTGTAGTACATAAGACATAAAAGTATTCGTCTAATTGCTATTTTCCTCCACAGAAACCAATGGCAACCGCAGGGCATTAACCCCACAGTCTTTGAAAGGCAGCCAAAGACAAGATAGCAACCCCAGAAGACGAGACAACCCCAGAGAGCGGGATGGCGATATTTGATAACGAAACGACAGCAGACGACGAGATGACACCCTAGGATGACGAGACGCCAACAGCTGAAGACAAGATGGAAACCTGGGATGACAAATGGCAATACGGGACGACAAATGTTAACCTTGGATGGTGGCCACGAGACAACAACTCAAGAACATGATGACAACCCAGAAGAGCAAGAATGGCAGGCCAGAGGAACCATCAGTGTCTGGGTCAAAAGTGGCGTAGGAAACTTCATAGCACCTTTCCCTTAGTGATTTATTTTCTTTTACACCCAAGCTTGCTTTCACTTGGTGTTTATAGTTATGATATCCATAGTTTGCATCAGTAACAAGATTAAAGTGCAATGTGTAGACTAAATCGTCAAGGAAGAGTTGTTATGAAGCCTTCAAAGCCACATAGAATACGGCCTTGTTGTGTGTAATTGTAGGTGATGTATTAGGGATGAGAGCAGTTTTGGCGGCACTTTTATACCGTTGCTGTGGTAGGCAATCCACTTCTTAGGCACCTTTAATGCTCATGTGTTTCCCCAGGCGATAGAGAGACTGATGCTAAGGAGGGAGAAAGATGGGAAGGCAGATCGACATGTCCAGATTAGCCATGGTAAGGTGAACAACAAGGGCCAGCTGAGAAAGGAGAGATGTGGGAAATGTGACACATCAGTTAAGGCAAGAGATAAAGCTCTTGAATGCGAGGTCTGTAACACCTGGTTCCACATCAAATGTGAAGGCTTCCCAGACCAGTTTTATAATTTTTATGGTAAGTGATGCAGCTGGATCACAACTTCACTGGAATTGCAATTATTTCAAAAGAGGGTGTGATAAGTAATTAGCTGAATGAAGAAGTTTCAGTTGGAACAAATGGAGATGGTGAGTAAACAAGCCGCCTTGAGGGAAGAGGTGGTGGAACTGAAAAACTTTATTTCTAAGGTTAGTGATGGGAAGAATTCGTTGGAGGATAGACTGACTAGGTTAGAAGTGAGAGTTCAGGAATGTGAGGGTAGAATTGATGCAGCTGTAAGTCAAGACAGGATCAAAGATATACCAACCACTGTTGAAAATCTTAGACCTCATGTGGGTGTAAGTCTATCTATCTATCTATCTATTGCCAGACTCCATAATCCCGTTAGGGGTGGCCATTTGACTCTGAGTTATTTGTTTTACGGGAAGGAGCACTAACCCTCCACCAACCCACTTGTTGACACGTAGGGAACATGTATGGTTTGATTATATGGTTACCACCCAGCGTTGTAAATGGTTTCTTGGCTTACACCTTACAGGAAACCATTTGGCTTGTCACTCAATGTAAAGCCACCTGTAAAGGAAAGAAAAACAATAAGAAGTGACAGGAAAGATGGGAGAAATACGAAAAGAGGAAGGCAGACATAGAAAAAGAATGATAAAGGCTAAGGAAGAAGTAGGTAGCACCACATCAAATGAGTGAATGATGGTCGCCACCACCTAGCACTATGGGTGTAAGTGATGTTGATTAATGGGTGGAAGAAGCAATATTAGAGGAAAGAGAGAGGGAAAGACGCCGAAACATTATAGTATATAACATAAAGGAAAGTTCATCACAGGAATTTGTAGAAATGAGGAATGCTGACATTGTTTTGGTCAAGAGGATTTGTTTAGCATGTAAAGTGGACATTAAAGATGAGGATGTAGTGAAGGTGGATAGAATGGGTAAGAAAGAAGCTGAGATTAGCCTAGGCCTACTAGGATTGTATTTAAGGAGTCAAAACCAAAGTATGATATATTAAATAAATCTTCTGATATAAGGATGACCAAGGAATTTGAAAAAGTAAATATTGCTCAGGGTTTATGGAAAGAACTGCATGGGGAACTACTAAGAAGAAGGAATGAAGGCGAGGATGTGGTGATTTATAGGAGCAAAATAGTGCAGAAAAGTAGAAATATATTTTTCGAAGATCGAGCCAGTCTGAAGGTCAGATGGCGAGATGTGAAAAGAAAAAAAATCTCGTACATAGTTTAGTGTCAACATCTGATAAGATTCTAAAATGTTTGTATGGAAATGTAGATACTTTAGGTAACTAAAAGGAAGAATTGCAATTATTACTGAAGGAACATGACCCAGATATTATAGCATTAGCTGAGATTAAGCCCAAGTTTGTTCGCACACCAGTGAATATAAGTAGGTTTCTCTTGGATGGCCACACAAACCCTTTTCATAATCATTTCGATGGTGAGTGTGGTATTTGTATTAATGTGGGGAATGTTTACTGTGTTAACCAGGTGCAAAATTTACTACCTCTGAATGTATATGGATTGAAATTGCAGTGAATAATAGGGAAAAACGTTTATTGGGATGTGTATATGGAAGTCCTTCTGGAACAGAGGAGAACTTCAAGGAATTGTGTGAATTAATTAAGAACACAGTAATAAGTTATAAAATGACTTGCACTCTTGGGAGATTTCAACATTACAGGAATTGATTGGCACTACTGCAAGTAGCAAAAAAGGACCAAGTGCACTGTCTTCAAGATTTGTAGAATTTATAAAGGATAACTTTATGTTTCAACATGTAAACAGACCCACGAGGTATAGAATGGGACAGGAGCCCTCCGTGTTAGACTTGTTGTTTTACCTCACAGGAACAAATGGTAAATGGCATAGACTACTTCCCTCCTTTGGGATTTAGTGATCATATCATGATATTAGTGAACTTAAATGTAAGTTTAAAAACAAAGACTGAAGAAAATGCAATATAAATATGAGAAGGGTGATTATGAGAAGACAAGTCCTGAAATATTGGAGTTTGAATACAGAGAGGAGTTTCAAAAGAAGAATGTAAATGGAATGTGGGAAGCCATTAAGAACAAGTTACAAGATGCAGTTTATAAGAACATACCGAGAGAAAGAATGAATGGGACAAGAAGGAAAGAAAGGAGACGGATGTACATGAACAGAGAAGCGATGGATTCTTTATGTGGTAAACGAAGATCTTGGAAAAAATTATTTGCTCAGTAATACAGAGGAAAATTGTCGTGTTTATACTGTGAAGAGGAACAGGCTTAGGAAATTATCAAGACAGCTTAAGAAAAATTTTGAAAAAGATATTTCAGAAAACTGTAAACTTATTCCGAGGCATTTTGGAAATATGCTTTAGTAAATTAAAAGTTAAAACAGAAGTGAGTGATTTACTCAACAGTGATGGTGAATTGTGCTGTGAAAATGCAGGGAAAGCTAATATAATGAATGAATTTTCCTGCAGTGTACATACTACCGAAGACATCTTGAATATGCCACAGATGGAGAGCAAATGCAATAGTAGGTGCAGTATTATAAATGTAAATTAGGAGGGTAAACAGAAGAGGCTTAATGGATTAAACAATTGTACATCTGCCGCACCAGATGGATTACATCCCAGGGTATTAAAAGAAGCAAGCAGCAGCAGAGCAAAGACTGTTTCTGAAATGTCATATTTAAAAAATGATCGAAGAACTTTCTGATGACCGTAGGAAAGGTCATCACCAATATTTACGAGTGCTAACAGGAACTGTGCCAGCAATTACAGACCTGTTACATTAATTTCTGTATTATATACAGTTATGGAGTTCATTGTTAGGGATGTGGTGATTAAATGCATGCTTGATAATGATTGATTCTGTGAAAAGCAGTATGGATTTACTCCAGGTAGATCATACATACTTCAGGTGCTGGTCGCGATGGAGGAATGGTCTGATATGTTGTATAAGGACGAACCTTTTGATATTATAAATTTTGATTTTATTAAAGCTTTTGATAAAGTTCCACATCTTCGATTACTTAATAAAATAGAATCATATGGATTTGGTGGAGAAACACTGGCGTGGATAAAATATTTTCTTATTGGAATATGGCAGCGAGTAATCGTCGAAGGGGAGTACTCAAAGTGGAAGCTTGTGACAAGTGGTGTACCGCAGGGTAGTGTGCTGGGACCATTATTGACCTGCCATTGTAGTTAAGGCAATGCTGAAGATAACTGCAGATGTTACAAAGTTGTATGGTATGGTGAAATCAGACACTCAAATCCAAACCCTACAAAATGGTATAGATAATGTGTGTACCTGGACATCAGACTGGCAGCTGGAGTTTAATGTAGATAAATGTAAGGTGATTCATTTTGGAAAAAATAACCGAAGGAGCAGATATACTATGGCAGTTCAAAATGGTGTACAGGAGATATCAGAGACCATGGTGGAGGACGACTTGGGGATTGTAGTGGACAAGGATTTAACATTTCACAAGCAAGTATCAGCCACACTCAGGAATGCCAGCAATATTTTGGGAGTAATAAGAACATATACACATCTCGATAGTCGAATGCTGGTCAGATTGTATTGCTAAGTGGATAGACCAATCTTGGAGTATGGTATTTCAATGTGATTAGTGGGGTTTAAATTGGATATCGACAGTTTGGAGGCGGTACAGGGGAAAGCACCTCGATTGATTTCTGAAATTATTGGACTGGATTGTCAAGGAAGACTTAGAGCATTGGGGTTATTCTCACTGTACGACAGGAAAAAAGGAATGGCATGATGATGTATAAAATAATGAACGTTCACGTAAGAATTGAGAGAGGAATACTTTTTTAGCTCCACGACTCCAGCACAAGAGGACATCATCTTAAGTTGAAGAAACAGTTCTCAAGGCTTGATGTAAGAAAACACTCATTCTCAAGAAGGATAGTTGATGATTGGAACTCTTTACCAGAGGATGTTGTGTCAGCCCCAAGTACTGAGAGTTTTAAGAAACTGGACTGTTTTTGGAAAGGGAGCATTTTTGAATTACCAAATTGATAAAAAATATATACCGCAGTCCTGATGGGCCGCCACCTAGTGTGATATTAATGTAAAGGAATCTGGCACACAGGCATAAGTCTTTCAGTCAGACAACTCGGTATGAAGATATAACGGAGAGAATCGGAGCTGGCTCCAGCTGAGAGAGAGCAGAGAGAGGATGTTAACACTAGACAGGACAGGCTGCAGGCTGCATTTTTCCTTTAGGGTGTGATTTAAGTGTGTATTGTTCTAGAATGAGCAGGGTAGAGAGGAGTAGAACAAGTGGGCTGGAGATGGAGATAGATTGTTGCACGAAATTCTATGGTATACTTTGATACTACCCGAAATATTTGTGACATACTTGAAACTGTTTTAGAAGTATAATATACTGTTAGACAATACTTCCTCCTCCTAGAGTAACTTAACATGCTTTCGTCATAGCTACTAATGTTCTTCGTAAGTATGCATTGCAAGTGTGAATACTTGTAAGAAAATTTAAGATATTAAAACAAATTGTGCATCAAATTTATTCGACCTTTTATATTTTGGTTACAAAAATTGAGAATTACAAGAGAATTCACAACACTTAGATGGAACTAAAAAAAAAAAAAAAAAAAAAGGAGAGGGAGCTCCATAGCAACTCTAGCAGCACAAAAACTCAGTTGAACACATGACTTTAGTGTGTTGTGGATTATGGCATAAAATCTAGGGATGCAAAACTCACAATTCAACTTAGTATTTTTTAGATCATATGGAACTGGGTAAAACTTTGACATATAAACCCCATATTTCAACTTGGAAATTTTTTCGAGTCCCAGTTGTGTATGATTAAAACTCTACGGATCAAAACCTAATATTTCAACTTTGAAAACTTGAGAATCTACGTACGTGGAAAGCAAAACTTGGGCTTTCATCACTTAGGCTTTATTAATAAGCACAATACTGTAATCTACATAATGGTTAACTATAGTAACTTAATATTTAACTATAGTAACTTGTAAAGGCATGACAGCTTGAGTCCCAGGCTCTATTTACTGATGTGTCTAGGCCTAATTGCCTTAACTTGGCTGGACTTCATAATCCTGCACAATGCTAGTTTCACGTAGTACCTGCAGCGTTTCTTGCTACTGCCAGGCTATTTCATACAGCTTCGGAGAGGTACCTAGTGAAGTTCCTGTACACTAATCCTCCAGGTCATCCTTTATCCATAATTACTCAGGTTTATGCTTTATAACAGTACAGTTGTACAACATACCAGCGCTGTATCTTGTTTTATACCAATAGCCTACTTATCCATCCTCTATCAGCTTCATACGTTTTTATCCAAGATCTTAGACTGAAAAGCTGCTCAGTTACCAGTGTATATAGAATGCCCTCATAACTTAGGGCTATCGTGGAGTGAAAAGACCACTGAATGTTCCATTGCTACCTATGAAACAGATTTACCAACTTGTCCCAGCTTAGTTTGGTTAAGCTTAGTTTTATATAACCAGCATATACAGAAAATCCTCAAAATTTAGGTCTATAGTGGCGTAAAACTACTATTCAAAGTTCCATTGATGCCTGTGGAACAGATTTGTCAGTTTCCCCCCAGTTAAGTTTTCTGTCAAGTTTTCAGAACACATCCAAGACTTAAGAAGAAACCTGCCTGTGTCCAATCCATTTTCAACGTAGTTAATGGTTATTCCTTTTATGTATGACTTTATTTTAAAGGAGATCCGAATACCGATTCCTTTTACACTATTATCAAAGCCATTCTGGTGACATAATTTGCACAATATACTTCAGTTTACCCTTGTTTATTGGCGATGCCAAACAACCAAAATACAGTAGGAGTTCTGGGCGCTACACTAGCGTGGCTGTGGTGGCCGAGTGAGGAGAGCGTTGGCTTGCCAATGCTGGTGACCTGGGTTCGAGTTCCGGGAGGATAGAGGTTATTTAAAACATATGGCAGTGTCCTTAGTGGCCTGTCATTGTACCCGGGTTAGATTCCCGGTTGATATAGAGGTAAATTGGAGCTATTTGGCAGCCACTTAGTGGTCTGTCGGGGGGTGTGGTGGAGTAGGCAGTCACATAGTGGCTGCTGTAAGGGGGGCACACACATACAAGACACGTATGCTGATATAAATGCATGCACACTCACGTACAGACACTCCTCATATACACGCACACACCAGACACCCTGTACATACACACCACACACACATGTACACTAATACAGACACACGAGGAAGAGGGGGTTATACAAACCAGTAAGGGGTGGAAAGGAGGGGGGTTTTATTTCGAAGTCCTAAAAAGGGTATACCCATTTTGGGACTTCGAAATAAACCCCCTCCTCCTTTCCACCCCCTACTGTTTTGTATAACCCTCCCTGTGTGTCTGTCTTAGGGTGTGTGTGTGTCTGTGCCTAGTGTCTGAGTGAGTGTGTCTTGTGTACATGAGGTATGTGTGTGAGTGAGGTGTGTGGGTGTCTTGTGTAAATGAGGTATGTGTATGAGTGAGGTGTGTGTGTGTGTGTCAGTGTTTATGTATGAATGAGTATGTATGTGCCTACTTTTACATTTCCCCCTACAGGCAGCCACTACGTGACTGCCTACCCCACCCCATCACACCCCCGACAGACCACTAAGTGGCTGTCAAACAACTTCAATTTATCTCTATATCAACCGGGAGTCGAACCCGGGTCCATTGACAGGCCACTAAGGACACTGCCATATGTTTTAAATAACCTCTATTTGCCCGGGACTCGAACCCAGGTCATCAGCATTGGCAAGCCAACGCTCTCCTCACTCGGCCACCACGGCCCCGCTAGAATTGCGCCCAGAACAGCTACGGTTGTTTGGTGTCAGTAAACAAAACGATACTAAGCTCTAACGTACATAGCGAGTTTCTTAGGAAAAGTTATTACAATCCAGAACCACTTGGAATATACAAAGACTAATTTTATGCTAGTCACGATGAAGTGAAGAGTATCGTGTATCGACTCATATGTAGGAAACAAAAAAAACTGGAACTTACCAATTTATATTTTATTTTTTATTTTGAATAATTTACAATACTTTAACTCCCAATGTGATATTTTTATTTACCTTGTCTCCCAAGCTCCTACGTCCCACTCGACTGGACCAAATAGCCTGGACTCAGCTGTAAAGAATATGCTGGTCATGCAGGGGTTAATGCTGGCTGTATTAACTCTCTCAGTCTCCTATGACTCACTCTCAGCTGAATAAAATCATCTGGTTCGACTGGAATGTCACTAGAATTGTCCCGACATCAAGTGGTTAATAAATGCCCACGTTAACCCTCTAATGCTTGGGCTTGCTCTTTGTCCAGCTGGCGGAGGGACTATGTTACTCGGCTGAGTGAGTCATAGGAGCCTGAGAGAGATAATACGATACTTTATTCTCTGTAATTTGGCGAAAAAAAATGCATTTGCCCTCTCTCCATCTTTATTTCTGACCTGTAGCAATACGTTAACACTAAAATACGCTGCTAGTCATCGAAGAAATGCCATGAGAAGGATGCAGGGCCGTAGTATTGTCTCACTTGCCACTGAGCTACGGGAAATAAGCCAAAAAGAACCACGAAAAATTCCGCCCAGCTAATCTATAGTTAGGACATATCATTCAAGATGGAGAGACAGCAGTTTTAGGTCAAGTTAGAGAAAAAACAGCAGTGTCGTCTGCTGAACCTCTTCCCTTCGCAGAAATGCAGAGGTGCCGCCATCTTGTGCTAGGAATGCGAGAAGTCCAGGTCCATTCAATACGATGACGCATGTCTATTTCTCGATCTGGAGGGGTTAGGTATAATTTTCACTGAGCCCTTCCATATGTCAAGGCTACCTAAAGCTGATCAAAATCGTCTGAAGGTATAAAAAATAAAGTATAAAACGTCTACATGATATAAAAACATCTGGCCACCTAAAGGACTCGATCCGTGGCGTCTATAACACAGAGCACCAAATCTGCTGACGTCGTTTTTTACACTTACTCTGCTATATAGCTTCAAACGATTTCAAGGAACTTAAGAGAATCCTCACAGAATGATGGGACAGAAACTGTCTCTAATAACCCCCAGACGGAGAACGATTTATTTACTGTACTTTGTTAAAGCTAATATCACACGCCACCCAACCCCATTCCAACCCCCTGCACTCCACCCTACCCCGATCCTACCCCACAGCACCCTACCCAACCCCGATCCTACCCCACTGCATCCCATTCGACCCCGATCCTACCCTATTGCACCCCACCCAACCCCGATCCTATCCCACTGCATCCCATCCAACCCCGATCCTACCCCACTGCATCCCACCCAACCCCAATCCTACCCCACTGCACCCTACCCAACCCCAATCCTACCCTACTGCACCCCACCCAACCCCGATCCTTCCCCCACTGCACCCTACCCAACCTCGATCCTACCCCACTGCACCCGACCCAACCTCGATCCTACCCCACTGCACCCCACCCAACCCCGATCCTACTCCACTGCACCCCACCCAACCCCGATCCTACTCCACTGCACCCCACCCAACCCCGATCCTACCCTACTGCACCCCATCCAACCCCGATCCTACCCTACTGCACCCCATCCAACCCCAATCCTACCCCACTGCACCCGACCCAACCCCGATCCTACCCCATTGCAC
>NC_137027.1:6715149-6745149 GCF_032717465.1 Coenobita brevimanus | reverse complement strand
GTCAGCCACGTTATCTTAAGAACGCTTCTGGGAAGCTGTAATTTTACTATAAAACAGCATTCATGCGGACGCAGGCTGGCGTGAGGTAAGGTTCCAATCGGCTGAATATTTTCTGAGATGGCCTGGGGTAAAAACTTGGGACTTTTCCGGATATTCCGGATGTCAACTAATTTTCCATGAAGGATTAAAGGTACAGCCACCAAACTTGGTGGACTTGTAGGCTGTGATGACCTAAGGTGACATGCACAAGAACAGTGACCTTGACCTATAGGTCCCTTGACAGCTCGGCTTGTAGTAGGCAATGACTGTGGGAAGTTTGCCTTTATCAAAATTGTCCTTGGACAATTGTACGATGTTCTAGTAATCATCATCATCATCATCATCATCTAATCCTGTGTTGCCCCTTGAAGAGCGTAGGAGCTCGGGGCTAGGCAAGTTGGTCCTGACATTTAAGATGAAAGTGACCAGCCTCACTCATCCCTGAATGACAATACGTGAGCAGTAAACCCGAACCACCCCTTGGATGTGGAAACCTGCACAGGCTCAACCCGACTGGAGCGCCTTTATTACCCACTAAACTACCAGGCGCCATAATTTGGCTATATGTTTGCCACCAAGAGTAGTAAATGGTTTCGTGGTGTTCTAGTTATTATTATTATCATTATTATTCGTTTGTTTTATTATTATTATTATTATTGTTATTATTATTATTATTATTATTATTATTATTATTATGATGATGATGATTATTATTATTATCGTTATTATTATTATTATTATTATTATTATTATCGTTATTATTATTATTATTATTATTATTATTATTATCATCATCATCATCATCATCATCGTCATTGCTCTCTCACCATCTGCAGTGCTGATATATAACAACAGATTTACTACGGAAAATGATGCTAGTCATGATGAAGTGCTATGAAGGAATAATTATCACTTTCCCTCTGACTGGAAGGTAAGGTTTTCAACAGATCGAGCCAAAATAGCAAATCGATAAAATACCTGTCAATGGAACTTAATCTACTATTCACATAATATATTTTTTAAATGTATGTATAACCAGACGCCTTAATTTCGGAAGGAGAAGCCACACATAAACTGATTCCATGTCGCCTCGTCCTCCAGCATCAGTTTTTCCTCCCTCCAGCTCACACAGTTCTCATTCATATAACTCTCCAGCACGTCCCTCCACCTCTTCCACGGTCACACTCTCACTGTCTCTTAAGCTCCACCACACTAACATACACTCTCCTATTCAGTCTCTCATTCTCCTTTATCTCCACATTTATAAATCATCTCAAGGTACATCTAACATTGTCCAGCACATGCACATAACACCACAACTATACTTCACTTCCTCATTTGCCTATCCCTCTATTTAACTCCACATCAACATCAACACCACAACTCTCCTTCACTTCCTTATATATATCTCTCTCTCTTTCTCTCTCCACCTAGCTCCACTTCCACGTCAACACCACAATGCTTCTTCACTTCCTCATTTGTCTATCTCCCCACATAACGCCACATCCATATCCACATCAACAACACAACACTCATTTTCTTCCCCATTATTGTCTGTCTGTATTCTACACAACTCCACATGTTTCATATCCACATCAGCACCACAACGTTCCTTCACTTCATTTCTCTCTCTCTTTCTCTCTTCACGTAACGTCACATCCGCCTCAACACCACAATGCTCCTTCACTTTCTCATTTGTCTGTCCCTCCATGTAACTCCACATCCACATCCTCATCAACAATACAACGCTTCTTTACTTCCCCATTGTCCGTCTGTATCTCTACAGAACTCCACATGTTCCATGTCCACATCAACATCTCGACGTTCCTTCACTTCCTCCTTTCTCTCCTCCCCCCCCCTCTCTCTCTCTCTCTCTCTCTCTCTCTCTCTCTCTCTCTCTCTCTCTCCACATAAGCACCACAACACTCCTTCATTTCATTTCTCTCTCTCCCCACAGTCTTCTCAGGAAAATTGTCTCCACACCACTTTTCGCACT
This sequence comes from Coenobita brevimanus, assembly GCF_032717465.1. Taxonomy (NCBI): domain Eukaryota; kingdom Metazoa; phylum Arthropoda; class Malacostraca; order Decapoda; family Coenobitidae; genus Coenobita; species Coenobita brevimanus. The sequence continues at coordinate 6,743,114 of NC_137027.1, read as the reverse complement.
AGTAAAGGCGATTTGATTCAGCTGAAGGAACTAGTAGCTATAAAAAAAATGATGAACGATATCCTCGCTTACCTTTGTTTATCTCGGCAAGATGGGGAAACTGTTTAAATACTATCAACACGGACAAAATATACATCCACCTCCAGCGTCTTCCCCGTCTCACGGCTAGAGGGTGACTGACGGGATTCGAAGCTTCTATGGTTCACTGAGCTCCAGCTCGAGGAGAAAGACTCGTATTTATCATGCCGAATAATATTCATCTTTAATATAATTCCAGCACTACTTTTTTCACTGTAACTTGACCTAAAATTTACTTTTTATTCCTCCAAAATGCCGAACTGTAACAGTGGACTACAATATGGTACCATTGTCGCGGCGCAAGACTCTAAGGTTGTCATTATCGTACCCTGGCAACTTACCCGTCAACAGTGCTTCCGATTTTATGTATACTATGATACGCTTATGATTCGTGTATAATATGTTCTTGTATAATAACATTCGTGTATAATATATTCGTGTATAACGATATGTTTCGTGCATAATATGATACGAAATCGGACGTACTTTTGACAGGTAGGTTGCCAAGCTATGATAATGTCAACCTCAGAGTAGTGCGCCGCGACTATAGTTACGGATGAATGCTATTTGATGGATATAGAGCAGCCCCCCCTCTTTTCTTTCTCTTTTTCACAGAGTTACATGAATTGTTACAAACAAGACGAAAATCTGGACCAAGATAAGGTGAAACTTGTACGATTATGCAACCTCATCTCTTCATGCTTTACCGTATGGATATTAAATTTTCAACTTTGCTAGACTTCAAGTTACTAATTTTCTTCCACACTTAAATCCAGCCACTTTCCTCTAATGTCATATTTTGGCCATTCTTGCTGCTTCCAGACAATTTTATTTAGATTCAGACAACCCCGGCAGTAACAAAAGGGTTAATGAAGTTTGTTGTGTAACCCCTTCACTTTCGAAAAATGTATCAAGAACAAAATCTCAGAATAAAAGAAAATCATGAAAAATGTCTCAAGCTGGAAAAAAATCTAGAACTAGAATTAAATCACAAAAACGTCATTGGAGTTAGGAACGCAAATTTTAAAGTGCTCTAATATTATCGTTAAAGCGTATTATAGGCGTCAGGTGCTTATTTTACTAGTATTTTTACGAGATACAAGAGAACGTGATATTAAATAGCTCTACGTAAATATTTCAGTTCTAAGGTGTTTTTCCTGCCATCTATGAAGACAAAGAGCCTTAAAAATGGATTTAAAAGGGTGAAAATAGGTAAAAAATGGGTAAAAATGGGGAAATAAAGTCAATATATGGGAGATTTTGACGGACGACCATGCATTCAACAGTTAGTTCCAAATTCCTCCGATAGATGGCGCTAGTGAGGCCTTAAGTTGGCAAAAAATAGGCTTTAGTTCCAAATTCCTCAGCTAGATGGCGCTAGTGAGGCCTTCGGGAGGTAAAATATGCTGGCCTCTGATTCTTCAAATTTTCTCTGACGTCATCACCCTCTTTCTCTTAGGTATATCCATTTATTTTCTCTGTGTTCGTATTGTTCATAATGTTTCATCGTTTCATGATGTTCATTCTCCCTCAGTGGTGACGTCATATAACACCTCCAACGTCTACACCAATCAGAAGCCAGCAACTTTTTTGCTTTGCGTTAGCCTCACAAGCGTCCTCTTTAGCTAGTCTGGTCCTGCCCTGCCTGTATCCTTTTGTTTCATATTGTATCTCAGTATTTCATTTTGTTTCGTCCTCTTATTTTACTACAATTATTTGTTTCATTTGTTCATTTATTGCATTTTTAGTTTTACTTTCACTTCTTTGACTATTGCGTTTCGTTCATTTTCTTTCTTTTTTAACTTCAAAGATAATTTCCTTTCTCTTTATTCTTGCTATTTCCAGACGATTTTATTTACCTCCAAGAAGACCAATCTCTTTGTGAAGGGGTGAATGAAGAGGGTTTGTAACTCACTGTCATAATATGAATAAAATCGTCTGGTGGTGGCAAGAATAAATGAATAGATGGAAGGGTGAGAAAAGGACATACATTTGGAAACCATTTATTTATTTTTTTATTTATTTTTCAGTGGAGGAGTCATCGTGGTACACAGTCAGCTTCTGCTGAATCCCGGTCCTCCCCTGGAATGCGGTTGGTGCAGTCGGTGTAAAGGCTGAGTCCATCAGCCTGATCGGGTTCAGCATCAACCTCGAGTTCTTCCAGCTGCGTGTTGCATGTGCTGACCACTGGACCACCGCCCCCAGACACATCAGCAGGACACATAGGCAGGACACAACAGGATATACAGGGCATAGCAAGATACACAGCCAGGATACAGCAGGATACACAGCAGGATACAGCAGGATACACAGCAGGACACAACAGAAAACACAGCAGAGCACAACAGCATACACAGCAGGACACAGCAGGATACACAGCAGGGCACAACAGGATACACAGCAGAACACAACAGGACATACAGCAGGACACAGCAGGATACACAGCAGGATACACACCAGGACACAACAGGATACACAGCAGGATACACAGCAGGATACACAGCAGGATACACAGCAGGATACACTGCAGGACACAACAGGATACATAACAGAAAACAACAGGATGTGTCCTGTTGTGTCCTGCTGTGTATCCTGTTATGTCCTGCTGTGTATCCTGCTGTGTCCTGCTGTGTATCCTTTGGGTCCTGCTGTGTAACCTGTTGTATCCTGCAGTGTAATCTGTTGTATCCTGCAGTGTAATCTGTTGTGTCCTGCAGTGTATCCTGCTGTGTCCTGCTGTGTATCCTGTTGTGTCCTGCTGTGTATCCTGTTGTGTCTTGCTGTGTATCTTGCTGTGTCCTGCTGTGTATCCTGTTGTGTCTTGCTGTGTACCTTGCTGTGTCTTGGCCGTGTCCTGCTGTGTATCCTGGCTATGTGTCCTGGTGATGTGTCTGGGGAGGGTAGTCCAGTACACACAAGACACAACCAGGACACCAAGACATGTTTGAAGAGAAATAGTGTATGTATCATTTCTAAATACACACAATGATTTACATATTTCTCATGAACGAAAAAAAGGAAAAAAAAAAAAAAGTGACATGATGAAAATTATACAGAACAGAAAGGTGTGTTGTTGTTGTTGTTGTGGCCCCAGGCTTATCTGAACGTGAACCCGGTGGACTGCAGGCTGGAACTGGCTTTCTCTTGCAGTCCACACCATCCTCCTTTCGGGGGGATGGGGGGAAGTTGAGGTGAGTTTGTATACCTGGGCAGCAGCGCCACCCAGGTATGTAGGTACCACCACGTGAAGGCGGCCCTCTTAATACGTTGTGGGATGACTATTTTATTAGAAATATAATAACTAGAGATGTATTTTATTCACATTATATTATACACGTTGTAACAATTACGAATGAATCAGAGCTGTATGAAAAATAAATGATACTTAGAGTCCCTGTGTTTGTTAAATTAACCTTTGTAATCCTGAACAGACAGATGGATCGATAAATAGATATTGATAGATTGACCCTTTTAGTACAATGACGTATTTTATTTTAATATGGGTAACGTAGGGTGATCTTATTCAACTTGGCACACGACTGAAGCGATTGAGAGAGAGAGAGAGAGAGAGAGAGAGAGAGAAATATTGGTAAGATGTCTCCAGATTTAAGAGGTTGATGAAATGATGTGAAACTGCCATGTGTCTTGTAATTACTCACCTGTACTGCCACAAATTCACCTCCGGGGCATTCTTCCTCAGTCCGCCACTCTCCCCGCGTTCCACCTCCATTCTTCTAACGCGTGTCCCCAACATGGTCTTGCTTTTGGCTTAGTTCCGTTTGATCTTAACCTTTAGTGCAAACTTTCGTAAGTGGTCACCCGTTGGTTCTTTCTGAAAAAAAAAAAAAAAAAAATAGCATCCGTATATTGTACGATTTATTGTTGTTAGGAACGAGGAGGATAGGAGGAAGCAGAAAAAAGGGGAGGGGAAGAAAACAATCATGAAAAAAATGAATAAATATAATAGGGAGATCTGTCATCTGGGTATCCAGTAAAATGGCCTTTGGTTCCTTCTTCCTTGTATGAACAAAATATACATAAAAGCAATATAGATTGTCTTGATTGCTTCATACTATGTTTTCCATACTCTCAATACTAAGAGGCCAAAGGAGTATGAAAGACCCCAGGTTTTGACGGTCACTGATGGGAATCTCGTGTGCATCAGATATACAAGCCAGGATGCCACATTTTGAGTTCATTATTAAAATATCACACACGTACAATCTATAAAAGGCATCAAAACAGATGCATTTATACTTGTGGTAGTTTTACGTTTTCCTGTAAATTTCTTATTTGTTTTGGACCATGACGCCTTTTTATTATCTTTCTTGGCAAAATCTCTTGATTATAAATGGCTTAGGAGTGAATTCAGTAGGTAAATGGGTTGTAAACAGTCTCCACTAACTGAATCAGTGACCAGAGATCTCCTCTAAGATGGATAAAACGGTACTGAAGTTGTTAATCTTATGAACAAGGTCAGGCTTTGTGTGTGTGTGTGAGTGTGTGTGTGTGTGTGTGTCTCCCTCATATCCATCTAAACACCACACCACTTCACTTCACTTGTCCGTCTCTCCTCACTCTTCTCAGATAAACTGTTTCCACACCAATCATCGCACTACAAATGGTGATTTGATTCAGTTGAAAGAACTAGTAGCTATAAAAAAAAAAAAAAAAATGATGAACCATATCTTCGCTTACTTTTTTTTTTTTTTTTTTTTTTTAAATCTCGGCAAGTGGGGAAACTATTTAAACACTATTACCTCTGACTTAATGTACAACCAGTTCCAGCTTCTTCCCCCACTCACGGCTAGAGGGTGACTGACGGGATTCGAAGCTTCTATGGTTCACTGAGCTCCAGTTCGAGACAAAAGACTCGTATTTATCATGCCGAATAATATTTATCTCCAATATAACACTACTTTTTTCACTGTATCTTGGCCAAAATTTACTTTTCTCCCTCCTAAATGCCGAACTGCAACAATGGACTAGAATATGATGCTAGTCACGAAGAAATGCTATTTAATGGATATAGAAGTGTTTTTTTTTCTTTTTTCTGTCACAGAGTTACAGTACGTGAATTGTTACAAAACGAAAATCTGGACCAAAACAAGGTGAAATGTGTGCCATTATGCTAACCTCATCTTCATCATGCTTTACCTCATGGATACTAAATTTTCAACTTCGGCTGAATTCTTCTATCTTACTATCTATTGTCAGACGCCTTAATCCCGTAAGGGGTGGCCACAAACAAACAGCCTCCATGTCGCCCAGTCCCCCGCCATTTCACTGCCCTGCCCCCAGCTCACTCCCTCCTCTCTTATATACCTCTCCACTCCATCTCTCCATCTCATCTTTGGCCTTCCCCTCCCTCTCCCCCCCTCCACCTTACTCATATACACTCTCCTCGTCAGTCTCTCACTCTCCATCCTCTCCACATGGCCAAACCACCTCAGTGTGTTTCTCCTGACGCTTCCTATCACATCCACATCCACACCACAACGCTCCTTCACTTCCTCATTTGTCAGTCTGTCTCTCCATGTGACTCCACCTGCTCCTCTCAAATAACTAATTTCCACTGCTCTCGCTCTTGACTTCTGTTCCTCCAACAAGGTCCAAGCTTAACTTCCATACGTTTGAGTTGGTATCACAATACTGTCATGTAGTAGCTTTTTCACTTCCATGCTCACTTCCCTGTTTCTTATCACTGCTTTCAAGGAACTAGTAACCTTTCTTCCCTGTTGCACCCTTTTAAGCGCTTCACCCTCTAAACTTCCATCTTTACTTATCACACTACCAAATCACTTAAACTCACTCACATTTTCCATTTCCTCCCCATCCAACCTCACTGTACATTTTACTGACTTCACTTCTCTCGAAGACCATCACTTTTCTCTACATTTACCTTTAGATTCCGTTTCCTACACACACTCCCAAACTCATCCACCAAGCCTAGCAACTCCCCTTCGTCTTCACTTAACAACACAATATCATCTGCAAACAACAGTACAGGTAGATTCCAAACACTGCCCTCTCACATTAGAGCCACTCCAACATCCACTGCCCTACCTTGTATCTCTTTTATAATCCCATCCATATATAGACTGAACACCCACGGAGTCATGACACATCCTTGTTTCAATACAACCTTCAAATAGAAAAATTCACTCAGTTCACTATCCACACGCACTGCAGCCTCATACATACTCTTCACGGCCTTCAACAATTTCCCAGCTACTCCATCTACTCTTAATACTTTCCACAATCCTTGTCTATCCACCCTGTCCTGTGCTTTCTCCAAATCCATGAAGGCTGCATACAACTTCTTTCCCTTCTCTAGAAACTTTTCCACTAAAGATCTAAGAATGAATATCTGATCTACACACCCTCTTCCCTTCCTAATACCTCCCTATTCTTCTCAACTATTTCCCAGTTATTTCCCTAACTCTGTCAATAAGTATCCTACCATATACTTTTCCCACTACACTAAGAAGGCAAATGCCCCTATGATTACCACACGCTTCTTTTTTTCCCCTTTTCCTTTGTACAGAGGAATAATTAGACCTGCCTTCCAATCCTCTGGGAGTCTAATATCCCTCCCAGGCCAATCTGAACATCTTCCACATCCATTCTATTACTCTCTCTCCCCCATGCTTCAGAATTTCACCACACACTCCATCAATTCTTGGGGCATTCCTCATTTTAACTTTCTTCATTACTTCTACAACTTCCAACCTATTGATTTCTTACTCTCTTCTCGCATCCCTCCTTCTCCCAGCCATTCCCCAGCCACTTATACTTGCATTACTTTCATTCTCTTGATTCTTCTGGTTACTAATTCCATCCACACGTAATTCCAACCCCTTTCCTCTAATGTCATATTTTCGCCATTCATGCTGCTTCCAGACAATTTTAGATTTGGACAACCCCTCTAGTAACGAAAGGGTTAATGAAGGTTTTTATGTATCTCCTCCAGTTTCGAAAAATCTGTGAAGAACCAAACATAAAGATGAAAGAAAAAAAAGTCTCAAGATGGAAGAAAATTGAACTAGGATATTTTAGGAATGTCACTGGAGTGTTGAAAATATAAGTGACTGACTACGAACCACAATATACTTTTTATTTATGTCGCAGCAAATTGTCAGACCTTTTCTTTTTTCAATTTTCAGTTCATTGATGTATTTTCTGATCAAAATGGCTAGAGACAGGCGATTATATTCGAGGTACGAGTAATCTCTCGTACAGGAAGGATTAATGAAGAAGTATTTAATAAGTTCAGTTGTCATTTTATGACACAGTTAAAAAAGCTTCTACAAAACTGACTAAAATCCCCTGATGCAAGAATGAAAAAGATAAAATAAATACGGGACGCCATTGATGTGAAGCACTTGCAATAACCACCGATTTTTATTTCAGTGTCTATGGTGAGAGAATATAAGTTATCACTTTTACCATACACATTGTACTCTAACTTAGCTTAAAATTGTCATCTCTATACCTTCAGTGCTGATTTGTAACAAGATATTAACATTAGCATATGATGGTAGTCACGAATAAGTGCTACAGAAAGGATATAGAGCTGTAGCATTCTCTCTTTGCCAATGAGCTACGTGAAATAAGATGAAAAAGGCGAAAATCTAGACCAGGTTAGAAGAAAAACAGTATAGGCTGACATTTTACTGGCAATTAATATCATATGTAATTCTCATGCCAATCAGTATTACAGAGGGTAAAAAAACAAGGTCATTATTTATTTGTAGACAGTATCATGTAAGCACAGAATAATCAGATATAGTTTCAGTATCATCATCATCATCATCACCATCATCATCGTCATTGTCATCACCGTCATCGTCATCACCATCACCACAACCACCACCATCACCATCCCCATCACCATCCTCATCACCAGCACCTCCACTATTACTACTACTACTACTACTACTTCTACTACTACTATCCAATTATGTGCATGTACCGTGTCATTTGTCTTAAATACCCTAGTTCAAATATCGTATCAAACAAACTCATTTTGGCGACCATGTTCTATTTGCATCTTTATCTATCTATATACAGTATATATATATATATATATATATATATATATATATATATATATATATATATATATATATATATATATATATATATATATATATATATATATATATATATATATATATATATATATATATATATACAGGGTGTTAAACTTTAAAATATGAACTTTTGAGACTCCCTGTATATTATGCCAGAATGAACCACTGCTTTATACCAAGGAAGTGAAAATATGAGGAATAAATCGCTACAGAAAAGGTGTTACTAGCTCTCCATGTGTCCGATATCTCATCTGACGACTGAGACTGGCGTAGCTACTGCTCAGGTCTTGGCGAAGGAGGAGAAGATGGAGAGGTTGGAGAGGAGGGACCAGGAGAGGGGGGAGGAGAGACAGGAGAGGGTGTGGAGAGAGTCTATCTTGGCCAATACCACACCAGCGCCCCACACCAGCCATACCAGCCATACATGGGATGTTTTTCACCACCTGGAATTATAAGAAGGAGCATCGTCATCGTAATCATTAATATACAAAACAAATCGCTGAAGAAGAGGTGTTAATGAAGAATCCTATGACTGAAGTGTGAATGCTAACATGTAATATGCAAAATAAATCGCTAAAGAAGAGGTGTTACGAAGCCTCTTATCCCACCTACCCTGTCCTGCCACTTCTTGGCGACACAATTGTGGTTGGGCTGACGTGTGGGGGTAACCATGAGAGGAAGCCAGTCAGGAGGCAAGATCGTGCCAAGAAAGTGTTTAAACTTCTTGCGCAGGAGGAAGGCGCTGGAATTTACCAGGTCTCGCGTCTGCAGTAGGAAATCAATCCAATCAATCAATCAATCAATCAGCCAATCAACCAGCCAACCAATCAATCGATCAGTCAATCAGTCACTTAGTCAATCAGTGAATCTAAGAACAAACGATGTCATTATAAGGCCAAGTTACAGTGAAAATGCTATAGAAACCACAACATCAGAGTCAAGAGTAGAGCGAAGAGTAAAGAGCAGAGTATAGTGATGAGAGTAAGGTAAACAGGTAGGGTAAAGAATTAAGTGGAGAAAGTAAAGAATAAAGTGAAGAGTAAAGAGTATAGAGTAAAAGTATAAAGAGCAGACACAGTGAAGAGAGTAAAGTGAAGAGAGTAAAGTAAAGAGTAAGGTAAAGAGTAGGGTAAAGAGAGTTTGCTAAAGAGTAAAGTGAAGAGAGTAGAGTGTAAAGTGAACAGAGTAAAGTGAAGAGAGTAGAAAGAAGTGAGCGTAAAGTAAAAAAAATAGAAAGAAGTGAGCGTAAAGTAAAGAGTGCCAATTAATGAGCAAAGCATATAAATATTAAGGCAAGTTACAGTAAAAATACTATAGCAAGCACCACCTCAGCATGGTTAGAGACAGCCACGTCAACTACAGCCACAGTATCTGGGTTGCGTAGGTGCTCTGGTGATTGCCTCAAACAGAGAAAAGGGCATGAAGAGGGGTAAGAGAGTCCATTAGTCGTCTGGACTGGTAAGGCGATCATCAAGGATTGTTACCATGTCCAGATGTGCAGTTAGTTAACAGGCATGGCAAATTGGAATAATGTTGGTGATAATAATAATAATAATAATAATAATAATAATAATAATAATAATACATGAAACCAACAGTCCAGTATCCGTGTTAAAAAGCTTACTAGTTGACGAGCAGGGAGTGATTATAGTCTGCTGACTTTAACTACCTAAAATTGCCATCTTTCCATCCTAATGCTACTCTGTGACACGATATTAATAGTTAAACACTGTACTAGTCACGGTAAAGTGCAATGGAAGGCGTGCAGGGCCGTGGCATCGTCTTAGTTGTGTCATTAAGGTGCCGGAAATATGCTACAAAAGGTCAAAAATTTCCGCCAATACTCTCGCCGGTTAACGAGGCTCCCTAACTCCTATTCCTTAGCGATTTATTTTTGGACATGGCTAGCTAATATCCTTTTGTACGTTAGTTTTTCAATGTATGGACATATTGGAAGGGTTTGGGCTTCATAGAAGAGGATCGCATGGTGAACTAAACAAAAGTCGCTCTGGAAAAGGTGTTAGGGGAGCTTCCTTAAAAAAAGACAATATCGGCCTCAGTGAAGTAACTATGGAGCCACAACAACAACAGCAAGAAAATCAGAATCATTCCCCATCGCTCCCTCATTCCTCTTCTCTCCCTCATTCTTCATCGCTCCCTCATTCCTCATCTCTCCTCCATTCATCATCTCTCCCTCAATCCTCATCTCCCCCTCCGATGTGGGTGCAATGCCGAGCTAAGTATATCTGTGTGGAATGTAGTTTTGGCTATAATGACGCACTTACGCACTTTTGAATGTGCACCATCACAGTCCACTGTAAAGTCTGCCTTTCTTGGTACTTCCTCTCCTGTCACTGTACTAGAAAAAAAGATTGAGAAAATTGCATATTGTTGAGAGAGAGAGAGAGAGAGAGAGAGAGAGAGAGAGAGAGAGAGAGAAACACCTTCTGTCATTGTTACCACCACGAATGGTTTTACTCAGTTTAAGGAAATCATCTGGTAAATATAAGTTACATTCAACCCCTTCTATTCCAGAAGTCTATCCTGATGGGAATAAAATCGTCTGTTGATACGACGATTATAATAATATAGGTCATCGGGGTGAAGGGATTAGCAGGTAGGGAAGTGTGTATGGCAGTGAAAATATTTATGAACGGAAAGGCATGAGATGACTGACTGACTGAATGAATGAGTATGCATATGTGTATGTGCGCATGTATCCATGTTTTTGTATGTGTCTGTGTGTATTTACGTGCAACGTATGCGTGTATTCATGTGTATATGGAGATGTCCATAAATGTATGATTGTGTGGAGGTATATGGGTGTATGCCTGTGTGCATTTAGGTGCATATATATATATATATATATATATATATATATATATATATATATATATATATATATATATATATATATATATATAACTTATTTATGTAAGTTCGCATTGATGTTCATACAAAATCTATATGTATGTATGTATGTTAATGCATGTGTTCATATATTATGTGTATATGAAGTTACGAGCATGTGCGTCTGCATTAATGTATATGCATCTTCGTGTGTACGAATATAATGTGCATATACCTATATCTATGTACGTACAAATGTACTTATATATAAATGTATGCATTTATATATGTATTATTGCGTGCACCAATGTACAGTATGTGCGTATGTATGTACGAAGGAACAGTACTTACATAAATCCACACATTAATGCATTTGTAGGTATTTATGAATGTGGACATGTGTGGACGTATATAGGAATGTGCATGTGTACATGTAGGTATGCGAAGGTACTTTTGTATGTGGACGTTTGAATGTGTATATTTGTGTGTACGCGTATATTTGTGTATGCATTATGTTTATGTATGTAAGTATTAATGTATGTATGCAAGCATGTCAGTGCGTATGAATGTTTGCACGTTGATATACGAATGCATGTACAGTAAGCAACAATAATCGTATCGTGAAATTTGGTGAAAACATCAGCTAACGGGCTAAGCGTCTGGTACATTCCGCCGTCTGTCATACGGACGGTTCATAATGTTTCACGAGTTACATTTAATCTTCGGACAAAACCGCGACACGACTACTGTTGCTCACTGTACATGCTGTTTTGTACACTGCATGTATCTGTGTGCATCTGTACATGTGCACGTGCACTAGCCTGTGCGTCAGTTCGCGCAGGCGAGTTTGCGTGCGTGAATGTGGGTCAGTGTGTGTGTGTACGTATGTGTTTGTGTTTATGTGTGTGTGTGAGCGTACGATTGTTCGAAAATACTTTAAACAGTACGTTAAAAAAAAGCTACGATCATGTATTTTGCGGAAATGTTGGTTATATGCCTAAAAGGCAAAAAGTTCCTTTGATATATATATATATATATATATATATATATATATATATATATATATATATATATATGTGTGTGTGTGTGTGTGTGTGTGTGTATAATCAAATCCTTTCAAAATTTAACAATAGAAAGATCCACCCGCAGTGCAAAATACCTTCATGTAGAATCAAATGGAATAACCTTACTTCTGAGTGGTGGTGGTGGGGGGTGGGGTGGGGTTGTGATGGTTAGGGTGGTGGAAGTTGTGGTTACAGTGGTTCTTCCCAGCTTCTGTTGTCTTCTGTGCTCCTGTATTGTCTTTTACCCTTTTGTCTTCTCTCGTCATCCTCAACTCTTCAGGTTGAAATCAGTCTGGAAAAATTAAAATTTAATACAGGCTCTTCAGACAGCTAATGAGAACAGAATATTCTCCATTACAACCATCTCAACAAAATTTTGGGAAATGTAAATGTTCTGCTATTTTAGAATTTATCACAACAAACTATTTCACAGCAGTGGAAAAGACACAAATAATAATAATGCCGACAATAATGGTGGTGCTGAGGTGGTGGTGATGATGGGCGCTTGGTGGTGGTGGTGATGGGGTGGCGGTGGTGGTGATGGGGTGGTGGTGGTGGTGGTGGTGGTGGTAGTGGTCGTCGTCGTCGTCGTCGTCATGGAGATGGGATGGTGGTGGTGGTGGTGATGGTGGTGGTGGTGATGGTGGTGGTGACGATGGGGTGGCGATGGGGTTGTACTTGTGGTGATGGGGGTGCTGTAGTGGTGATGATGGGAGTGGTGCCGTGGTGATGGGGTGGTGGTGGTGATGGGGTGATGGTGATGATGGGCGGGTGGTGGTGTGGTGTTTTTTGTGGTGGCGGTGGTGGTGGTGATTGCGGTGGTATTGCAGCTGGTGTTTTCTCCTGTCTTTGTCTTCTGTCCTGCTGTCTCTCCTTGTCCTCACTACTTCTTTGGCTATCTTTTCCAAAACTTATCTGAAAAACAACATGAAATAAGTAACGGAATAATAGTCTTTATCTATCTATCTATTGCCAGACGTCTTAAGCCCGTAAGGGGTGGCCACAAACAAATCGCCTAAATATCACCCTGTCCCCTGCTATTTCATTGCCCTGCTCCCAGCTTACACCCCCCTCTCTCATTTACCTCTCCACTCCATCCCTCCATCTCATCCTTGACCTCCCCCTCCCTCTCCCCCCCTCCACCTCACTAACATACACTCTCCTCGTCAGTCTCTCACTCTCCATCCACTCCACATGGCCAAACCACCTCAGTGTGTTTCTTCTAATGCTTCCTATCACATCCATAGCCACACCACAACGCTCCTTCACTTCCTCATTTGTCAGTTTGTCTCTCTATGTGACTCCACATACTCCTCTCAAATAACTCATTTCAAATGCTCTCACTCTTGACTTGTGTCCCTCCAACAAGGTCCAAGCTTTGCTTCCATACGTTAGAGTTGATATCACATTACTGTCATGCAGTAGCTTTTTCACTTCCATGCTCACTTCCATGCTCACTTCCCTGTTTCTTATCACTGCTTTCAAGGACCCAGCAACTTTTTCTTCCTTGCTGTACCCTTTCCAGCACTTCACCCTCTAAACTTCCATCCTTACTCATCACACTACCCAAGTACTTAAACACACTCACATTTTCCATTTCCTCCTCATCCATCCTCACTGTACATTCACTGACTTCACTTCTCTCGAAGATCATAACTTTGCCCTTCCCTACATTCGCTAATAGTAGCAGTAATAATTATGGCAATAAAATTAATAGTCATGGAAATAGCAATAACAGGATTTTGTAATTAAGAGTAGTAGTAGTGGTAATGAGTAGTAACAGTAATATTAATACCAATAGAAGGATCGGGTAAATCTACACTTTACTTTAATGAGCAAAAAGATGTTGCCAAATCAGTTCCAATTATTCCAGTTAATATTCCATATTTTCCTGACTATTTTCATGATGGTAAACAAATGTTTCTGTTGCCTTCCCCCCCTCCCCCGCCCTTTTTATCACGTTTATGTTTCGGAAAACACACTAATCCAGTAAGATCACTCTCATCCTGGCGTAAGTCCATTCATGTTAAGATATCATGATTTCCTTAACATATGCCTTACGTCTAGTGAAGAAAAATGTCCCAGAAAAGCAATCAGCACTCCTTCCTCCACAGCAAGGCTTCAGTTCAAACTAAGTCACGTTTCACCTATCGCCCTGGCTTAAATTAACCAATATTGGCCCACATGCGTATTAATCTAGTCTAAAATAAGGTCCCACGACTGTTTTTTACGTATCACTTACCCTTAATGAAGAAAAATGTCCCGGAGAAGCCGTCTGCAACCTTCCACTCTAGAGCAAGGCCTCCACTAAACACAAAATGTGACGTCATCAAAAATTCGCCTTGTTACTCGGATGCCTATTCGAAAAATTTAACTTAACTCCTAACTGACAACTCAATCAGGAGATGAAAGAAAAAGGGGGATTAAAAGAAAACGTGAAGTTAAGATAGAACGTAAGCTTCAAAGAACATAGAGAATTTAAGCCTCAGAAAGAAGATCTAACACTATCACTGGCATGTTCAGTTTCTGTCTGTCACACACACACACACTCACATACACACGCAACAGTCTTCCTTTCTTCCTTTCCCCTGTGCTGTCACTGCGTACTTGTTCATCCCACTTCGCTTTTAAGTCCACCAAACATTGCCATTACCTCCCACTGAGCACCAACTTCCTCCACTCGTTCACTGTTCTGTTTTGCACTCACGCACTTCTGAATGCCATGATTTGTTTCTGTGTTAAAGGCGTTCAAGCAAACTTTAAGGGTTATGCAGGGAGTTAGTGACTGAGTTAGCGAGTCAGTCATGTATTTATTCATTCACATAGTCAGTCTCTCTGAGTGTCTGTCATTGCTTCTGTGTCAGTGCCATTTGTGTCCTTGCTTCCCAGTGTCTTTGTTTCACTTTGTTACCGTCTGTGTGCCATTCTTTGTATCGCTCTTATTCTGTATCACTGCCTCATTCAATTTCTCAGTCTCTGACTCTGTCCCTGTCTGTTCGTCCGTCCGTCTGTCTGTCTGTCTGTCTGTCTCTCTCTCTCTCACACACACACACACACACACACACACACACACACACACACACACACACACACACACACACACACACAAAACCATATTCCAACTTTGACTCTTACCCACAAAGTTGTACTCTCCTTACAGACAATGGCTACACCCATCTCCTTTACTGGTGTTTTCGTTTCCTCTCTCTCTCTCTCTCTCCATTTTCCCTTCCCCACCTCCTCGCATCATTTACGCTCTATTTTCAGACAACAACTCTAAAATTATTCGCCCATACCCTTTTTACTCTAACTTGGCCTAGAATTGCCATATCTCTATCTTGACTACGAAGTTTTAATAATAGACTGTCACTTGAGTATGATGCTAGTCACGAAGAAGTAGTAAGGTAAGGCTATAGAGCCATAGCCTAATTTTGCCACTGAGCTGCGTGGAATAAGGCCTAAAAACCGAAAGAAATCGTCAGTTGGTGTGTCGTGTCATGTGTTTTCAGTATTGACATAGAGTGCATCGGTAACACATAAAAAAGGGTATTGAGGTGTAATGTGCAGCATAAATCTCTACGGAAGAGGCGTTACGAAATCTACAAAGACTTCAAATGCGGCTCTCGTTCTCTCCCCTCACTTCACACGCTCATCTAGCCCTGTTCTACCAGTGCTTTTCCTTTCATTAGCTCCATTTGCTCACGCTTATAGCCTTAGTTTAGCACCTATCCCAAGCATTCTCTCTCTCTCTCTCTCTCTCTCTCTCTCTCTCTCTCTCTCTCTCTCTCTCTCTCTCTCTCTCTCTCTCTCTCTCTCTCTCTCTCTCTCTCTCTCTCTCTCTCTCTCTCTCTCTCTCTCTCTCTCAATACCTCTCCTCTTTCTTAGGCAAAACCTTTCACTAGCAAAGCCTCTCACTCGCTCACCCACTCTCAGAATCTTAGTACTATCCTCTCTGGAACAGCTTCCCTTCTCATTTGCAAAATCTCATGCATTCGTTCTCAGTGAGTGAGTGAATGATCGAGTGAGTGAGTGACTCTCTCTCTCTCTCTCTCTCTCTCTCTCTCTCTCACACACACACACACACACACACACACACACACACACATACACACACTAACAATTGTCCCCGCTCCCTCCCACACCGACTTCATTCTCCAACAATACCCCCTTCGCTACCTATTTCCATTCTCACTTCAGCACAGTCGTCCACTAAGACCCCAGTAGCATAGCACATCCCTTCCCTTCACCCTACATTCCTACACCTAGCACACTTCTCACACTCCTCACACTCTCTTCCTCCCTCACCCTTCACCTCACACTACCAAGACCCACATAGCTTACCACACCCCTTCCTTACATACCCAATCCAATCTCATTTCATTTAAGCTGGGCTGATTTCTTGAAGGTGAGTTGTAATAATAGATTAACGCAAGAATGTGATGCTAGTCATGAAGAAGTGCTATGGCATGGATGTAAAGCCATAGTACTGTCTATTGAAATACGTGGAATAAGTCACAACAGGACGAAAATTGTGCCAAGTTAAGGTGAATAAACTATAGCACACCTCTTACACTTCCTCCCTTTCCCTTAACCTCATGCAACTAAACGTTCTTTCCTTTGCACTTTCCAGCCCTTCCACATTATCACACTATTCATACTTTCCTTTTATTTCCACTCTGACCTGTTCACATTCCCCGCTTCTCTTCTGTTTTACCTCACCCTTCACACTAAGCCACGCATTCACACTCACTTCACTCTCACCTCATATTACACGCTCCTCCTCCTCCTCCTCTCACACTAACCAACCCCTTCACATTGCAGCACACTTCACACTTTTTTCACTCCCTCACCCTTCGCACTCGTACCTGTCCTAAAACTCTCATTCTCAACTCGCCCCCTCCCTCACACCCTTTTCGCTCTCATTCTTTCGCCTCTCATACTGTACTCCTGTCTGCCTCTCCACTGCTGTGCTGTTTATAATGCTCTCTCTCTCTCTCTCTCTCTCTCTCTCTCTCTCTCTCTCTCTCTCTCTCTCTCACACACACACACACACACACACACACATCTCCACCCTTCCTAAGTGGCGATAAAGGGGAAAGTTGAAGGTACCACCAGGAGCTGATCATCATTTTCTATTTCCTACCAAAATATCGCGTGGGGAACGCACTCTTTGTTCAGTTTAATGGTTCTGTTGTTATTATTATTATTATTATTATTATTATTATTATTATTATTTAGTATTATTACTACTACTACTACTACTACTACTGCTGCTGCTGCTGCGGCTACCACCCAATTTCCACGGAACACACGGCCCTTGAATCCTGGTAACGCCCTTACCTTAAATTTATTCTTGCTTCTTCTAGATTATTTTGGTTTGTTTGGGAAAGGCCTCTCTTACTGAATGGGTTTATCAAGGCTGCATCTGACCTCTTCAGGCAACAAGTCTAACTTAAGTTAAATAAAATCGTCAGAAAACAGCATGAACAGAATTTTTAAAAGTCCCCGAACTGAGTGGGTTCTTGCACTTGGCCGGTTTCTCAACCTCACCACCCTCACCCCAACCCTCTACCCACTCTCTCCGAAATCCTACTAATTTCCCGCTTCGACGAGGAGCAGTACCGGTGCCTGAAATATTCTGAGGCAGCAGATTACTCTATTAGATTTATTTTTACCCATAAAGACCCGACATGATTGAACTGACAAGGCCGAGGAATGAGAGAGGATGATTCACCTCGTATTTCCACCCACCCAATCAATCCAAACTCCGCTACTATTATTACTGCTGCTGCTACTGCTACTAATACTCTTATTAATACTCTTACTACTGCTACTACTACTACTACTACTACAATGTCCTAAACAATTAAATGCGTAAAAGTACATGTATGTGCTGTGTTGCTTGCCAGTCGTGAGTGAAATCTTTGTTGACTGACTCGGAGTTTTGTTGATATTTTACGGGGTCGAGATATGAAAGGAAATGTAGATGAAATAGTTGTTGCTGGGAGAGAAAGTGACACACAGTTTGATATATCAGTGAATGGAAAGAAACCAAAATATGCAGAAGAAGTTAAATAGCTTGTGGAGAGAACATTGTCCAGAGGAAATGGAAAACAAAAATGCCCAAGGACAAAAAGTGCAAGGTGCAATGAACGCCTTGGTAATGAACAGAGGTCTGAACACTGAGGCTGCAGGAGGTTTCCATGGTGTATATTAGTGTCGACATCGACGTAGGAGAAGGCGTGGAAAACCAGTGAGAAGGTGGAAGGACATGGTACACATATGTGTGATAAAACGAGGTATGGAATTTGAGGAAGGAGAGTAGTGGTGGTAGTAGCAGCAGCAGGAGGAGGAGTAGTAGAAATAGTGATAGTATTAGCAGTATTTGTGGTATTAGCGTCAGGTTCATCTGAAACGTGAAACCAGTGAACTGCAGGCTTAAGTTAATCTTCTTCAGTTCACCATCCTTTCTCAGGGAATAGGTGAAAGACGTTTGTATAACCAGGCAGTTAAGCAGCTGAGATATATCAGTATCGCCACGTGAAGGCCACCCTCTTGAGCACCGAGCATCAGAACAGACGAAGGATAGAAATGAATTGGTGAAGTATGTACGGTGATGCTCATGGCAAAGGGCGCTGGCAGTCAACACAGTGGTCACTTTCTCACAGACATTACAGTATGCTAACGTGTGTGTGTGTGTGTGTGTGTGTGTGTGTGTGTGTGTGTGTGTGTGTGTGTGTGTGTGTGTGTGTGTGTGTGTGTGTGTGTGTGTGTGTGTGTGTGTGTGTGTGTGTGTGTGTGTGTGTGTGTGTGTGTGTGTGTGTGTGTGTGTGTGTGTGTGTGTGTGTGTGTGTGTGTGTGTGTGTGTGTGTGTGTGTGTGTGTGTGTGTGTGTGTGTGTGTGTGTGTGTGTGTGTGTGTGTGTGTGTGTGTGTGTGTGTGTGTGTGTGTGTGTGTGTGTGTGTGTGTGTGTGTGTGTGTGTGTGTGTGTGTGTGTGTGTGTGTGTGTGTGTGTGTGTGTGTGTGTGTGTGTGTGTGTGTGTGTGTGTGTGTGTGTGTGTGTGTGTGTGTGTGTGTGTGTGTGTGTGTGTGTGTGTGTGTGTGTCGTTAGGCTTGTGAGATGAAATGGGAAACTTATAAGGACTGATTGATGAGTGAATTTACGTGTGCTCCATTTCACTTTAGCAATGGCAGGCTCCCCAGTTTGTACTTTCCTGGTTGATTTCTAGTTCCATCCCACCCTATGTATATGTGGGAAATGTGGTTATGATGATGATGAGTATGATGATGACAAAATCTGCATTCCTTCAAGAGCCCTTTTCTTTGCTTCACTAATGCTGAGTGTAGTCGATCATTTTTCTTCCTAAAAAAAGAAAAAAAATCTTTCTGTATACACCAAACCTGTATTCCTTTACGAATCTTTTCGTGTTTTTCACTATTGCTGAGCGTAATCGAACATGTCTTACAGAAAAAAAAAATAATCCTCTTTCTGTATGCACCAAATCTGCACTCACATATCACTTTTACAGGCTAGAAGTCAGCAAATTGGCGTTGATAAGCTGTCTCGGCATCTCCTGGAAATGGACCACAAATGTCCCACGTAATGGTCCCTTCCTCGGAGACGACATTATGAGGTGTTCTGGATCATTGTCTGACTCACTTGCCAATAACTTTTGCAGCATTCCCGCTCTTTCCTCTCGCTTTACTGTGAGGCCAATTTTTCTTCTCTTTCTGTGACTCAGCTGTTCGAGACCAGTGACGACTCCTTGTGTGTGTGTGTGTGTGTGTGTGTGTGTGTGTGTGTGTGTGTGTGTGTGTGTGTGTGTTGGTATTTTCTCTAAGCTCACAACTACAACATTGATATTCGTTGCAGAAAGTTATAACACGGTAGTTTTTTCTCTTCGTCCTCTTTTTTTTTTATACATGGTCCAATCTATCACTTGTCTCGTCCTTTCCCCTCCCTGACCCTCACCCTCGCCATCTAGCATCATTCAGTTCCCCTCACCCACTAGCGCCATACATGTCCCCTCTCCCCTCATCCTCATCACTCATCACTCTCTCTCGCCTTACATACATTCTCCCTCCCCACACATATCACTCACTCGAGGTCACTAATCACACACACACACACACACACACACACACACACACACACACACACACTTTCTCACACTCCCCTTCATTCTCCCTTTAACCCATCCCTTCACCTTCCCCTCCCCAAGCCCTCCCCCTTCCCCTCCCCCGATTCCTCCCCCTTCCCTGCCCTTGCCCCCTAAACGAGCGGGGAGTTAGAGCAGTTTAATGACACGCCAGGCGATCATTACAATCCTGCCCCCTTCACCCTCATCCACCCCCCTTCATCACCGCCCTTCATTCACCATCACTTTCATTCACTCTCTTCATTCACTCAGCATCACTTTCATTCACTGAGTATCATTTTCATTCACGCGTTATCATTTTCATACACTCAACATCACTCTCCTTCTCATCCATCATTCACGAATCACCTTCATTTGTCCCTTTCATTCACTTATCACTTTCATTTGCCTACCTGTATTCACTCAGCATCTCTTTCATTCACTCCCTTCATTTACTCATCACTTTCATTCACCTTTTCATTCACCCATGACTTTCGTTCACTCCCTTTTTTCACTCAGCATCGCTTTCATTTCCTTTATTCACTCAACATCACTTTTCTTTTTCCTTCATGTACCCTCATCCCTTTACTTTCATTCACTTCCTGCCTTGTCATCCTCCTTTCCTACTCTTTCTCATCTCTTCCACCCTTCCCTCCCTCACCCTTAACATGCAGAAACAGTTCCTCCCTCACTATTTGTCCTCTCCCTGCTTCCCTCCCTTACCCTTTTCTCCCCCTATTCCTCTCCCTCGCCCTTCACACTCTTCCTACTTCCCTCACTCACCCTTCACAAACTTTCTTCTTCCCTCCCTCACCCTTCACCCTCTCCATGCTCCCCTCCCTCATCTTTCACCCTCTCTACTCCCCTCCTTTACCTTTCACATCCTCCCTACTCTCCTCCCTCACCATTCACATCCTCCCTACTCCTCTCGCTCATCCCTTAGTCTCTCCCTATTCCCCTCCTTTTCTCTACTCCACTCCCTCAATCCTCACACCTTTCGTACTCCACTCCCTTACCCCTCTCACCCTCTCTATTCCCCTTCCTCACCCTTCACACCCTCTTTACTACCTTCCTCACCCTTCACATCCTCCTTACTCCCTTCCTCACCCATCACACCCTCCTTACTCCCTTCCTCACCCATCACGCCCTCCTTACTCCCTTCCTCACCCTTCACACCCTCCTTACTCCCTTCCTCACCCTTCACACCCTCCTTACTCCCTTCCTCACCCATCACACCCTCCTTCCATCCTTCCTTATCCTTCATATCCTCACTACTCTCCGTTTTCACCTTTCTCTCTTTCTTTCTCTCTCTCTCTCTCTCTCTCTCTCTCTCTCTCTCTTTCCCCTCCTAATCCCCCTCCACTCCCCTGCAACACACAAGAGGGAAAGGATGGGGGAGGGGGAGGGGGAGGGGGTGGTAAAAAGAAGGTAGGAAGAAGTAAATTGAGCTAAGTTTGGCGATAATCCCTCCTGAGTTTTCTTGTTGTGAAGGGACGGGAGAGAGGGAGGTAGGGAGAGAGGAAGGGAGATTGGGAGGGGGAGACAGTGAATAGGAGAGGGAAAGGGATAAGGAGAAAAATATGAGGAGATGGGAAAGGAGAGGGAAGGAAAGATGGAAGAAGGAAAAGCAAAGGGAGGAGAGTGAAGAGAATAGGAGAAGGCATAAGGAGAAGAATATCAGAAGAAGGTGGAAGCAATGAGGGGATGGAAGTATAGAAGGAAAGAAAAAGAAAAAAAAGGAGGAGGGAAAAGAGAAAAAGGAGGAGAGGGAGAGGTAGAGAGAGGGGGAAGGGAAGACGAGGGAGAGGAAGAGGGATTGTGAAGGAGAATAAGGAGAAAGGGAGAGACAGGGATGAGGAAAGGTAATATAAATAACAATGATGATATGAAGAAGGAGAGATGTAGAGAGAAAGAGGGAGAGGAGAAGGAAGAAGAAAAGCGAGAAGATGAAAAGAGGAAGGAGGAGGAGGAGGAGGACATAGGTACAGAAAGATAACAAGGGAGAGAGAGAGAGAGAGAGACCCATCGACTCCCAGCCTTCCACTCCTCTCCATTTACGGTCCATCTACTTCCATTAACCCTCCAATCTCCCCCTCCCTCCCTCTCTCTCTCTCTCTCTCTCTCTCTCTCTCTCTCTCTCTCTCTCTTTGTCTCTCTCTCTTTCTCTCTCTCTCCATATTAAAACTTCTATCTTCCCGTCACCTCATTTCTCCAACCTTTTGTTAGCGTCCTTCATAACAATACCCTTCTTATTATTCTTAGTCATATTATTATCATCTCCATTTCTGCTCTTCGTTCTCTCACATCGCCTTCACAAACCTTTCACCCCTCGCTTTAAATTTTCACTCTCTCAAACCTTCCATCAATAACTTATCTTCATTCATAGTTATTCACCTTCACCGCCAGTCATTCTTTCCACCTGGAGTTCATTAGCGATTAAATATGTACTCGACCACACCTCACACCCATCCACACCTGCCTCTACTCCCTCACTCAAACTCCGTCACCTGAAATTAAAGTCCACTCCAAATGAGAATCATAGGTGAATTATAGTTACTGGTGATGATGGAATTTGGGTAAGAGTGTGTGGGCACGTGTAGAAGTGTGAGAGTCATGGCCGAGTGTTATTGTAATTTGGAAAGGACAATACGTCAGGTAAATGATGTACTCTGCATTTTTTTTTCTTGGTGCCTCGGAAGTGTAGTGGCGAAACACTGATCTGAGGAAACTGTGCCATAACACGCCATAGTCTGAATACAATAGGTGGCTGGGGATATTTCTACTTCCAGCCACTCCACCTCCAGTCATTCACCTTCTTCTCAAGCTACTCTACCTCCAACTACCCACTTCTTCCTCCAATAACTTTACCTTTAACCTTTCCACCTTTCCTCCTCCAGTTAGTCACTCCACCTCCACTCACTCCATTTCCAGTCGGTCATTCCTCTCGTCCTCGAAGCCGACAATAGAGCAGCAAATACGACCCGAGTGTGACAGTAACGTTCCTGGCTCCTTCCTTCCAGCTGGTGCGAGGGCGGTGTGTCTTCTGCAACCATTCCACCTACAACTCCACCTCTTCCCCTCCTCTGTCCACTCCAGCTCTCCCTTGCAACTACTCCCTTTCAGATAACCACTTCTCTTGACCTCTAGATCAATAGTTCAACCATCCATTCTCTCCTCCAGTTACCTCACCTTCTCCTTCAACCTTTTCACCTTCAACCATCTGCTTTCTCAAGCCACTCCACCATCTCAAACTTTTTCACCTCCAACATCTACCTCCTCCAACCACTCCATCTTTTTCAACTATTTCATTTTCAGACATCTACCTCCTCCTTCAACAGCTCCACCTCTCCCCTCCCACCACTGCACTTCAAACTATCCACCTCCTCCTCCGACCACTCCACTTCCAATTCCTCTCGCCCTCCAAGCCAACAATAGAACGGCGAAGACGACCCGAGAGTGACAATAACATTCCTGCCCCTGCTTCCTGTGAGTGAGAGGTCCAGGTGTAGCGTTACGGGGGCACACACTCGATCCCTGCCGGCTGGTGTGTGTGTGTGTGTGTGTGTGTGTGTGTGTGTGTGTGTGTGTGTGTGTGTGTGTGTGTGTGTGTGTGTGTGTGTGTGTGTGTGTGTGTGTGTGTGTGTGTGTGTGTGTGTGTGTGTGTGTGTGTGTGTGTGTGTGTGTGTGTGTGTGTGTGTGTGTGTGTGTGTGTGTGTGTGTGTGTGTGTGTGTGTGTGTGTGTGTGTGTGTGTGTGTGTGTGTGTGTGTGTGTGTGTGTGTGTGTGTGTGTGTGTGTGTGTGTGTGTGTGTGTGTGTGTGTGTGTGTGTGTGTGTGTGTGTGTGTGTGTGTGTGTGTGTGTGTGTGTGTGTGTGTGTGTGTGTGTGTGTGTGTGTGTGTGTGTGTGTGTGTGTGTGTGTGTGTGTGTGTGTGTGTGTGTGTGTGTGTGTGTGTGTGTGTGTGTGTGTGTGTGTGTGTGTGTGTGTGGTGGAGAGGGAAAAGTGATATGAAGCTGTAAAGGAAGGTGTGTAAGAGTGAGATGTGTACGTGGGAGTGTGTCTGTGGGGTAGTAGGTGTGGGGATGGATAGAGAGAGAAGAATAAGTGAGGGGGGTGGGGGAGGTGAAAGAAGGTGAGAGGAGTAGGTGAGGGGGTATTAGTGAGGGTAAGTGAGGGGAGGAGTAGGGGAAGATGAGGGAAGTGCAAGTGTTGGTAACTGACGGGAGGGAGACAGTAGAGAGGTAAGGGGAAAGTGTGGGAGGTGAAGGGGAGTGAATGAGGGAAGGTAAGGGAGTGAGAGTGGGGAAAGGGGCAAGAGATGTTGGGTACTGGAATTCAAACTAGCAGACTGGCACGTAAAATGAATGAAAGGAAGGTAGAGGTCAAACAAGAAATAGGAAGAAAAAAAAACAGTTACAAAGTATAAGAGAAAAAGAGAAAATCTAGAGAGAGAGAGAGAGAGAGCATTCTCTCTGGTGGTGGTGGCGCTTTCCTAATTCTGACTGAGGTAGTCTCATACAGAAATTGTATGTAATACTGACGTCCTGCTAAAGCACCATCATAGTCAGCATCAATCTCCTCCACTCAGCACTTTGCATTATACCTCAGTCCTCTGTCCTCTGTACCTACCCCCCTTTTCAAGCCTTCTCCTCTGCCTGGCTTATCTAACTCTCTCCCCTTCTCCTTTCTCTAGCCTCTCCTCTACTTTCCCTTCCTCCATCCTTAGTCCTCTTCTCTTCCCTTTCTGCCTCCCTTCCATCCTCCCTCCCTAGTCCTCTCGTCTACCCTTTCTACCTCCTTTTCTCCCTGCCTCTCTCAGAATTAACTTCCTAAATACTGTACCCATACTTAAAGTAATTAGGCAACTAAAGCTTGCTCGATGCACGATGCTCATGAGGTTTTGTGTGTGTGTGTGTGCGTGTGTGTGTGTGTGTGTGTGTTTTTGTGTAATATTCAATAGCGATATTCATGAGTTGCTTTGGTATATATTGTTATTGTTATGGAGTATAGTACTGGACGGTTCTCTTCTTAGTGGATATATTTTGCGTAATATTCGGTGGTCATGATTGTAGTGTATATTTGGTGTATAATATTTTAGTTTATAGATAAATTCTGGTGTATAATACCGGATGATAATAATGGTGTGGTTGTTCTGTCGCATAATCTGTTGCATAATGTTTGAGTGTGGTCTTCCTGTGGGCTTTTCTGGTCAATTTTCTGATGTGTATTGATTTGCTGTATGTATGGTGTTGTGGTGTGTGGTGCTGTAGTGTATAGTGGTCTGATGCATAACGTCCTGGTGTATAATATTCTAATGTATAATGCTTACTAATGACTGGTGTGTGGTGTTCGCTTTGTGTAATGTGTCATCACCCCACCACCATCCAGCCATCAGCACACAACGAGGGCTCATACAGAAGTGCTCGTAACTATTTTCGCCCGGTGCAATTTACCCAGCATCGCCGCTTTCATTAATCCATTACCCTACACCGTATTGTCTCCTCAGTGATTATTTCCACGGTCCACCCATTCTATATTCTAATTTTGGTCGGACCCCCTTTTAGCCTGTTCCCTACGCTGACGTGTTTTCCAGTTCACTCTTCCCATCACCAGACGATTTTGATAAGCTATGAGCCTTTTAAAGTGAATGAACTCTGTCTCCCTTCACCTGGACTCTATACCCTTGTGGTCTATTTTATTTTTCATTCTTGCTGCCACCAAACGATTTTTATTCAGCTCTGAAAGGACCTCGTGGACTGTAGGGATCTGAAGCCATCTCCTCTAAACACTGAAATACGGTGATTACTTTTTCTAATTCCTTCTTGCTGCCCACAGACGATTTTACTCGGGTTAAAAAGGATGTGGATAACACTGAATGAGTTAACAGAAATACTTTGAGATGGTCTGGTCATGTGGAGAGGATGGAGGATGAGAGATTGACTAGAAGAGTGTATATGAGTGAGGAGGAGGGGGAAAAGAGGGGAGACCAAGGATAGGTTAGAGGGATGGAGTGGAGAGAGATATGAGGGAAGGTGAAGAGAGTTGGAGGAGGGCAGCCAAGTGGCAGAGGACAGGGACGTGGGGGTGTTTTGTTTGTGGTCACCTCTTGTGCCATATTAAGGCGTCTGGTATTAGACAGGTAGATAGATTGATAGACAGATAGATCGATAGACAGATAGACAGATGGATAGATAGATAGAAGGACCTACTGTACCTGACTGCAATACGATAACTGCTTTTGTAATTCATTCTTGCTACCAACCAATGATTTCACGTAACTTCGAACGAACCTGTTACACAAGAAACTATCTCCATTAAACCTCTTCACTACGCTGATGGCTTTTCAAACTTGCTACTACCAAATGACTTCACTTAGGAAGGACCAGGAGGGATTACATTAACACATAATGAGTCCTAACAAGAAGAAAGTCCGAAAGAAGAAATAAATAGGTCTCACGCGTAAAGCCTATGATCATGCCACTACCTTCATACAAACCACTAAATCATCGAATGCAAATTTTGTTCTTGCTGCCACCAGACAATTTTTACTCAGTGTAGGGAGGACCAGAAGGAAGCACAGAGCACACAAGGATGATTTACTTCTTTTTATCCTTGCCAGTTTCTGACGATTTTATTCAGCTTAGGAGAGGCTTTCGAACTAGAGTGGGGGTTAGATCTAGCTTTCACCACCCCAGTCACTACTACAGATCTATCCTCAGGAGGAGGCGGTGGCTGAATCGGTAGAGAGGCGGCCTGCAGTCCTAATGGACCCAGGATCGAATCCCGGCTGGGGCAGGGAACAGTTTAAGGATTTGAATTTCCTAAAAAGCAGACTTTCTTGATCTACCAGATGACCCGCCGACATGTCGTAAAAGTACCCCCGCTAATACCAATACACCAGTCCTGTATGAGACAGCCCTAGCATGTATTCAGTATGGACGGTGGGTATTAGCGCCGAAGTGGTGACATGTGGAGATATAGGCCCTGAAGCCTTTGCCCAGAGTCGGATACGTAAAAAAGAAAAAAAAAAAAAAAAGCTGAAGAAAATCGTGCGGCAGCAGCAAAAAACGACGGGACTCAGGGTAACAACTAATACAAAAGAATCCTCCCCAGTTCGAAACCCATGCCATGTACTTTCAAGTAGAACAGTCATCCTATAAATTTCGTTTTCGCTATCAACAGACGATTTTACTCAGCATAGAAAGGACAAGAGACGATTTTACTCAGCATAGAAAGGACAAGAGACGATTTTACTCAGCATAGAAAGGACAAGGGACGATTTAACTCAGCACAAGGACAAGGGACGATTTTACTCAGCACAGAAAGGACAAGGGGCGATTTTACTCAGCACAGAAAGGACAAGGGGCGATTTTACTCAGCACAGATAGGACAAGGGGCGATTTTACTCAGCACAGAAAGGACAAGGGGCGATTATACTCAGCACAGAAAGGACCACAAGGGATTAAACACACATAAAAGACCTCCTCAAATCTGTAGGTCCCGCGCGCCCAGCCTCCACCGCGCCATTACTCTCCTATAAAACACGAAAATCATCAAATGCAAATCCCAGCTAAGCCTCTCGTTCCAATATGGATCCTCGAAATGCAGATTCAGCCCCTGTGATGATTACCCCCTGTCCCTGTGTTTGCTGGTGGGGAGGGAGAGAGAGAGAGAGAGAGAGAGAGGAGAAAAGGGGAGGGGAGAGAGAGGAGGGAAGAGGCGTAGTCCGGAGGGTAAGGGCGG
>NC_137027.1:6677649-6710149 GCF_032717465.1 Coenobita brevimanus | reverse complement strand
GTTAACCTAACCTAATTACATTAAGCTTAGATAAATTAGCGAGCTGCTTTTATCTCCCTTGAATATTGTGATGTTGTTTTTCTAGCTTCTTTTTAATACCATTCAGACCTGATTTTTCTTCCAAAGCTGAATATAATCCTCCAGTAACAGGTAAAATATGATAAATACGACTGCCTCGAGCTAAAAAGGTTATTCTTGTATCCGTGACCTCTGATGACCTTCACTGACCTGCACCGGCACACAACATAGGGATGCTGGGTTGGGGGGGCACCATAGCACAGGCTGGGTCATCCTTGTTAAGTGTTATGCCGCAAATGCCATGATTACCATAATTGCAGTTTGGCGGGAATTGCTATGTTCACCGCCACCTGTTGCTCCCACCCGTTCTCTTTATGTGTGTGTGTGTGTGTGTGTGTGTGTGTGTGTGTGTGTGTGTGTGTGTGTGTGAGTTTGTTTTTGTTTTTTGTGTTTATGTTTGTGTTTTTTTGTACTTTGTGCGTTTTGTGTGAGTTTATGTATGTACTTGTGTGTGTTTTTCTGATTGTGACTGTTTGTTTGCTTGTTCTGTGTGTGTACTTACACATGCTTTGTGTGTGTGTTCGTGTTTGTGTTTAGGTGTGTTAACATCTGATTATACTATATATATATATATATATATGTGTGTGTGTGTGTGTGTGTGTGTGTGTATGTTTGTGTGTGTGTGTGTGTGTGTGTGTTTGTGTGTGTGTGTGTGTGTGTGTGTGTGTGTGTGTGTGTGTGTGTGTGTGTGTGTGTGTGTGTGTGTATGTATTCTGAATTTTATGTGTTTATGTGTGCAACACCATGAGTGACATGTCTCGTGCATCACCAGTGATGATCCGGGGCAGCAAGTTATCTCCTTGAAAGTAAATAATGCTCAGTATTATGGGGAGACTACTCGAATATCAGAATCCCGCAGTCATTATGAGCCACTGTGAATAGACCGAGAACAGTATTCTAAAAATTTTTCACGTAGTGACCTCTTAATTCCTACAACTCGAAGACCTGATGTTTAATTTTAGTATCGTTTTGGTTTCGATAAGTATCATGGACAGGACTACCACTTATCCATATGGTGAAATATAGGGATAAAGGAGAGGTAGAGATCCCCCTAAATTCACTGAGCAAGGAGCCACGGACACACACACCACTTGATTCTGTTGCAGCTTCTAACTTCCTTTAACCTTGTCACTCAGACTTATAAATTTCGCGGTAATCAGTCACTAAGTAATGAACGTGTATAACAACTAACTATATGTCTAGTGTGTATTAATTTCAGAATTGCGTTTTGTCAACGTGTCAAGCGGTGTGGTGACTGTTGAGCACAGACCTCGCCGCCTCGCCGGCCATCCCACACCGACATCCACCAGCCAGTCCTCGTTGCTCTAGTAACCCGTACTCCATTATAGTGGTTGTAATTAGGACAGATAACTAAAAACTTCCGGTATTTAAATATTAATGACTTGGCTATTGAAAAAAAAAAAACATACAGTAGATGATGATGGGTGCGTTTAGCCAAAATTACATTTTCAGCAGTAAAGTGAGAAGCTCTATGAGGTAACACTCGGTCAGTTCACATCGACACTAACTACATTTATCTCACTACTTCTGTTTTATTTTACCCTCAGTTATTTGCCTTACTCCATGTAGTCAGTTACAACTTAACTGACAGCACAGAACGTATATTATGGGCATACTATATCTTACGCCAAAATAATGATCCGTCAAATTAAATTATCGTGTGGTGGAAAGCGAGCGACTCCTGGCACACTCCGACCAAACAGCTCCAGAAGTTTTCATTTTTATAACTTACCGTAATTTATCCTCAGAAGTTAGGCACTCAGTCACTAAATCAATATTCCCAGCAGACACTTACGTATATAATTTAACACGGGAAGGATAAGACTTAATTTAGATATGTCGCGTGTCTGTACAGGAAAAAATTACGAGTTGTCAACCACGAGATGCTCTGGGGTCGTGTGAGGACAGCGAGCGCATGTGGTACTGTCAGAGGGTACGGTGAAGTTGCGTGTCCTGCGTCGTCCTGCGGGGTTCTTCAATCGCCACTGTTATATTATTTCTGAGTGTCTGTCTGCGTGTATATTGTGCTCCTTGGTGAAGACTGAGAGGCTGGAGGAATTTGGCCTTGGAGGAACAGGATCGAATTTATGCAGCGTAGACGTGTGTCGGTGCAGGCGAGGTGGTGACGGAGAGGTAAGAGGTGAGACTATTCATTATAAAATTTTACTCAGTGAAATATATATGGACTACCGATTCTTTTCAGTCTTATTGTTTTATTTATATGTCGATTTGCTTATGTGTGTATTTTGGCGTGTGTATGCTTTTTTTTGTTTTGTTTGGTATATAGACTGTGTACCGGTGTATACGTTTATATCAGCCAGATAGCTGTACAACTCAAAGCTATTTCCATTTAAATATCTCGGACTGCATTAATTTTACCAAGAAAAATGAAAGACTTGTGACGCTTAGTTACAATCACGTGACAGGCTCCCACACCATCTGCTAGTATGTCCTCTCATCCCTCGCCCGTTCCTTGTTATTATTATTATTATTTTTAGTTTTTCATCCAAAGTGTCCTGACTTGTTAGTCTCATAACTATCGGACGCTAGGTGTAAAGGAAATGTATAGCTAACGAAGAAGTCCTGTGTGTGTGTGTGTGTGTGTGTGTGTGTGTGTGTGTGTGTATGTGTGTGTGTGCTAGGTGAGGTACGGGGTAGTGCCGTGTGATGCGGTGGTGTGTGTGTGTGTGTGTGTGTGTGTGACACAATGGGTGACATGTCTTGTGAATCATCGTTGACGATTCAATAAAAGTATCCGAAGCATCAAATTTTTTCCTCTCCTGAGTAAAATTTGCTTGATATTACAAGAAACAGACTACTCCAATATCAGAATCCCGCAGTCGTTGTGCGCCACTGTGATTAATGATCATATGGTGACCAGTTAACCCATACAGCTCGAGGACCTAATATTTAACTTTAATAACGACATGGTTTAGATAAATATCATAAAACTATTACTAACGCATATGCAGATATACAGTGATAAGGAAGAGGTGGTATGAAGCCCCCTAAATTCACTGAGATATTAACTACAGTCACACACACCACCTGATTCTGTTGTAGCTTCTAACTTCCTTTAACCTTATGTTATTTGTCACACAGACTTATAACTCTCGCAGTAATCAGTCACTAAATGATGAATGCAAAACAACTAACTAGATGTTTAGTGTGTATTAACGCCAAAGTTGCGATTTGTCAACGTGTCAAGTGGTGTGGTGTCTCTCTGACCGCCTCGCCGGCCATCCCACACCCGACATCCATCAGCCAATCCTCGTTGCTTTTGTAACTTGCACTTCATTTATGGCAGTTGTGTTCACTATGGATAATCAAAACTCTTGGTATTCAAAGATTTATGACTTGGCTATTGAAGAAAAGCTTATTGGTAGGTGCGTTTATCTAAAATTACGAATTGTCTGCTGTGGAGTGAGTTGCGCCGTGAGGTAACACTCGGTTAGTTCACATTGACACTAAATACCTATATCTCGCAGTTTCTGTTTTATTTTACCCTCAGTTGATTTGCCTGACGCCATGTATTCAGTTATAACTTAACTGAAAGAACAAAACTTTTATTATGGGTATATTATTTCTAACGCCAAAATTGCGATCCGTCAAACTGAAGAGTCTCGTGGTGGACAGCGAGCGACCCCAGACAGATTCCAACGTGACAGCTCCAGAGGTTTTCATTTTCATAACTTACCGTAATTAATACTCAGTAGTTAGGCATTCAGTCACTAAATCAATATTCCCAGCAGTCACTGAGTTACATAACTTAACATGGGAAGCATAAGGTTTAATGCAGAAGTGTCGTGTGTCGGTAAAGCCAAAAAATACGAGTTGCCAACCTTGAGATGCTCCGGGGTCGGGTGAGGAGGACAGCCAGCGCATGTGGTACTGTCGGAGGGACTGGTGTGGTTACGTGTCCTGCGTCGTCCTCTCGAGTAATTTCACTCGCAAGTGTTTTAAATGGTGTCGATCTGTGTGTGTGTGCTGGTGAAGACTGGGAGGCTGGAGGAGTTTGGCCTTTGGAGGACAGGATCGAGTTGATGCAGCGTAGACGTGTGTCGGTGTCGGTGCGGTGGTGGTGGTGAGGTAAGGTATGGGGAGAGATGATTCACTCTTTTGTCTTTCTGAAATTTAATGAAATATCGATTATAATGCTTGTTATGTTTTATTTATATATCAATGTACCTGTGTAATGTATATATATGTATGTAGGTGTATGTTTATTTATTTATTTTTTATTTTTTTGGTGTACTAGTGTATATGTTATCAGGAACCTGAGCCAGTCATGTATTTTATCTATGGTAGACACGAAAGCTACCTGTATACTTCAAACTTATTCTCATTTACACATCTGAGACTGCATTAGTTATAAGTATTACAAAAAATAAAAAAAAATGAAAGGCTCACTTGTGACAGTTAGTACCACGTGACAAGATCCCACACCACTGAATGTTCTCTCGTATCTTTCGCCCGTTCTTCGCGATTAATCCATTGTGTGTGTGTGTGTGTGTGTGTGTGTGTGTGTGTGTGTGTGGTGCAGTGCTATGATGTGTGTGTGTGTGTGTGTGTGTGTGTGTGTGGTTCTTTGGTGTGTGTGTGTGTGTGTGTGTGTGTGTGTGTGTGTGTGGTGCAGTTCAATGGTGTGTGTGTGTGTGTGTGTGTGTGTGTGTGTGTGTGTGTGGTGCAGTTCAATGGTGTGTGTGTGTGTGTGTGTGTGTGTGTGTGTGGTGCAGTTCAATGGTGTGTGTGAGTGTGTGTGTGTGTGTGTGTGTGTGGTGCAGTTCAATGGTGTGTGTGTGTGTGTGTGTGTGTGTGTGTGTGTGTGTGGTGCAGTGCGATGGTGTGTGTGTGTGTGTGTGTGTGTGTGTGTGTGTGTGTGTGTGGAGTTCAATGGTGTGTGTGTGTGTGTGTGTGTGTGTGTTTGGTGCAGTTCAATGGTGTGTGTGTGTGTGTGTGTGTGTGTGTGTGTGTGTGTGTGGGGCTGTTATATTGTGTGTGTGTGTGTGTGTGTGTGTGTGTGTGGTGCAGTTCAATGGTGTGTGTGTGTGTGTGTGTGTGTGTGTGTGTGTGGTGCAGTTCAATGGTGTGTGTGTGTGTGTGTGTGTGTGTGTGTGTGTGTGTGTGTGTGGTGCAGTTCAATGGTGTGTGTGTGTGTGTGTGTGTGTGTGTGTGTGGTGCAGTGCTATGAAGTGTGTGTGTGTGTGTGTGTGTGTGTGTGTGTGTGTGTGTGTGGTGCAGTGCTATGATGTGTGTGTGTGTGTGTGTGTGTGTGTGTGTGTGTGGTGCAGTGCTATGATGTGTGTGTGTGTGTGTGTGTGTGTGTGTGTGGTGCAGTGCTATGATATGTGTGTGTGTGTGTGTGTGTGTGTGTGTGTGTGTGTGTGTGTGTGTGTTTCTTTCTTTTCCCGTCCGTCTTTGTATTTTCCGATCGCTTGTCGGCATGTTTTTCCGTAGAGCGCAGTTACCGCATGCTACGCGAAGAAAGCAAGGAAAATGACAATAAATTTATATAAGACTGTTGCTGGAAGGCCAAGATACCCACTTCCTTGTAATACGACAGACTTAAAGAAATTATATCAAGCAACATGACATTTTGCGGACCAGGATGGCATTCAAATAACATCTGAAAATTCTTGTGTGTGGAATTTTTCCATATAAAGCGTTCGTATCAGCTTTTCACTGTAACCCTTATCGCTTCTCTGGGCTCGTCTCGTGCCTTATACCTCTTCCTCACCCCTCCAAGAATCACTGCGCTTAAGTTATGTTAATACTGTA
Source organism: Coenobita brevimanus (assembly GCF_032717465.1). NCBI lineage: Eukaryota > Metazoa > Arthropoda > Malacostraca > Decapoda > Coenobitidae > Coenobita > Coenobita brevimanus. Next base: position 6,704,272 of record NC_137027.1, on the reverse strand, counting down.
GATATGTTTTCGAGCACTGAAAGGGATATTATCAAATTCTGAATACTGATCACAAAGAGTACAGGATAACATTACGCTCTTATTACTGTTTTACCGCGATAAAGACGCTGATTGTTAGTGGTTATAAGTGGGTATACGGTTTTCCTGTATATCTCTCTCTCTCTCTCTCTCTCTCTCTCTCTCTCTCCTGTTTCATTAAGGTGTTGGTGGGCCTTGTAGCGGTGTGGGATACAGCAGATTCGGTGCTTATCACACCCCACACCTATAACCACAATTGACATCACTACCACCACCACCACTACCACAAACCCTACCACCACCACTGATCCTACCGCCACCCCTGTTATTCCAAATACCCTCACCAGTAACACTACAACCACCACCACACCCACCACCACACTCACCAACACTACCACACCCACCACCACACTCGCCAACACTACCACACCCACACCCACTACCACCACCACCACCACCATCACCGCAACCTCCATCACAACCACTATCACACTCACTACCCCCACCATCTCTATCACATGCACCTCCCACCAATTAAATCACAACTCCTCTCATCACCAGTCACCAACGCTACCACCACACTAGCACACCACATTTACTACCACCACACCCACTTATATTATCAGTACCAAAATCAGTAATACCCCTACCAAGTTTATCACCACTCTCACCACTCCACCAGCGTCCCCCTTCCACTGCCACACAATCTACCACCCACACCCACTGCATGCATTACACTCACTGTATCAACACACCCACTCCGCCAGCACACTCACAGCCACCATCATGCCACCACCGCCACACTTACTGTTAACACCACGCCCCCACCACTACCACAATACTGTATATCACCGTCACATCCACTACCACCACCACACCCACTACCACCACACTTACTGTTAACACCACGCCCCCACCACTACCACAATACTGTATATCACCGTCACATCCACTACCACCACCACACCCACTACCACCACCACACCCACTGCAACCTTCACACTCACTATCATCATACCCACCACCGCCCTCACCACCACCGTCACCACTACCATACCCTCTACCACCACCACATCCACTGCCACCGCTACAATTGCCACACCCACTGCCACCACCACACCTACTGCTTCCCTGCTTTCCTATTCTTGTCTTTAATAGTTACTCTATATATAACCTCTCCTGTTCAACCAGCCTCGAAAGGACCAATGGGTTTGTTGCTGTTTGTTTTCATTTGTACTCCTCTGTACCGCCACCACGCTAATTTCCACCATTAATATTACCATCTCACTCACCTTTCCCACTCACAGCATCACATTCATTGCCTCGACTAGCACCACCGTAACATCCATTGCTCATAGATAATTTCAGCCGTGTATGATGAACTTAAAACACAGCATACAATCGTGATGTTGGTATACAGTTTTCCGGAATCCATACGGTATCCAGACCAAACATGCTCTCTCCCAAACCATGCTCAGTTATTGCAAGCGTTTTCGTTGACTGCGTGGACGGCAAAACCATCAGCTGGCAAAACCGTCAATTGGCATAACCGTCAGTGGGCAAAACTGTCAGCCAGCATAATCGACAGAACGGGAGTCCAAATGACCCATTATTTTCCTGCATGACCTATTTAGCAACAAAATAATTCAGTGATCCGCCCAGAATTCAGAAACTGTTTTGCGTCAGAAAATACGCATTATGATCAAGTTTTTTTTTGTAAAAACCTAACTGTCATGCATAATCAACTCCCCACTGAATAAAAAAAAAAAAAGATCTTAGTGCAGTAAAGGAAAAGAAATGGGCTTCATCCGCTATTTTAATGTACTCACAGGCATGTCCTATTAATTTACAACGAATTTCGTTACGAATAATTCTTAGTGACAACAATCAAGAACAAATCAAGAAAAAGACTAATCAAGATCAAGGCCGAAAAACAGTTATAAATGAAAGGTCAATTTGCGTTATCTATTGCCTCTATTTTTTATTACTATCTCAGTCCCATGCATATATATATATATATATATATATCTTGGTGCCTTCAGCAAATTGCATTCAGTTAAAGAGATATTTTCCGAAGTGGACGTGTTTGTACAGTCTTCATTGACCCTTTCACTAATTGGGCGCTCTCGTAAACTGAGCAAAATCGTCATGTACGAGTAGCTACAAGAATAAACCATAAAATGACGTCACCAGCCTGAACGTTTTAGGTAATAATAAACTCCAGCAAGAATATAACCCTAGGAAATCACCAGTTAATGCAAAGTAATTTATTCAATACAACAGTACGTTAAAAAAGTGTAAAACAGAGCACACTTAGCCCCTTTCACCCAACACAACACAGGAAACTGATGATGCTTTAAATTAGCAGGCTGTTTGAAAAATTTGAGGGCGTGCGTTATCGGTGTGTGTTTTTTTGTGATGGAGAACGTGATGCCGATATGAATAGTTGCCACGTACAGTGACGGAAGAGAGTGTGCTTACTGCGTCGCATTTTCTGCTTTCCACATACCACTGTTGGTTATTATTCCTGAGATGTTTTCTCTCGTATGCGTCAGGGAAAGGTAAGTTTCCACACAAAGTTAAGGGCCCGTATTCTTGTCGGTAAGGAGGCTCCCTAGCACCTCTTCCCTACCGATTTATATGCCTCCGTCCATCTATGGCGGGGGAGGCATTAAGTTTTTGATATGTCCGTGCGTGCGTGCGTGCGTGGGCCCTTGCGTCCGTAACATTCTTGTGGGCACGATGTCTCCTGAACCCATCGACGGATTCCCACCACACTTTTGTCAGTGGTGCAGTATGAGATGATCAACTGATTAGGTCAACTAGGTCAAAGGGCCAAAGGTCAAGATCATGTGGGGTCGACTTTGTTTATCCTTTTGGGCGCGATGTCTCGTGTACCCCTTGACGGAATTCGATCAAACTTTTGTCAGTGATATAGTGTAAAAGGACAATGAACTGGTTAGGTCAGCTGGGTCAAGGGGTAAAGGTCAAGGTCATATGGATGTGGGCGCGATATCTCCTTAACCCCTCGACGGATTCCGACTACTTTTGTCAGTGATACAGTATGAAAGGACGATGAACTACTTGGGTCAGCAAGGGCAAGGGGTCAAAGGTCAAGGTTATATGGGGTCGACTTAGTTTATCTTTAGTCTCATTTCAACCCACAATGAACCCTGTCAAGGAAGGTTGTATGGCGAGTCCGTGTGCAAGGCTTGCATGCCGAGCGACGCTTTGAGTTGACAGCTGCGGGCCCGATTTTTCGGCGTTTCATATTTGGATATGGCTGGTTAATAAACTTTGGTGCGTTATTTATGAAGAGTGTGGTGATGCTTGAAGGATTTATTTAACACCGGACAGGAGAGTAAGGTGCAACAAGCAAAATAAATCGCTTAGGAAAAGATGTTTGGGAGCTTCCTTAATCGACGAGAATACCGGCGGGGGAAAATAGTTCGCCGTACGTTCTACTCATATCACTTCTGCTTCTCATTTCCGTCTGGTGACTAATTTTCCTAAGCTGAGAGAGGTTTGGTATGTTTCCTTGCCCATAGATGATTCACTTGGCTACCATGCATCAGGGCGAGGAGAGAGATGCCTCATACATTCAGAGAAAATAGTTTGCTTAGTATTATGCCTCTTCTGATACTTACTTGGTAAATTTATTGAAGCCAATAGAAGTATGATATATTTGCCCATGGATCTCTCTCTCTCTCTCTCTCTCTCTCTCTCTCATACAGTGTGTCAGGGAGCACAATAACAAACAACATGGCATAAGTGTGAAGTGCAGTAAGCGGAATGGAATAGTAGGTGACATTATATCCCTCACTATGCACATTATCGACACCCTCATCACTCTTGCCTCCGGGATCGTTTGTCTGGCACTTTTCGCGAATGCTCAGCTGCGCCAGGTGTCAGCTAGGAATACGATAACAGTAAACAGTGTCTCGTAAACTAACAAGCTGCATACACTAACTCGTTGCATCCACATATTTCTAGACCTTTGCAGTTGGAGTATATTAACAGATTTCATGGCCGAGGGAACTCTGATATTCCACTCCAACTATTTCACGACGATTTTACTCAGCTAACAGTGAATCTTAGGTGCCTGAGGAAGTTTAGTGCCTCAGCTGACGACTTATGAATTTGAAGGAGCTTTGGCTTGCATTTTATTTGTGCTGCCATATCTGTGAGTGTCTCCAAGATATTCCATATCCTGCCAAATAGAGGAGATCTTTCCTAAGTTGATTTAAATCGTTTGATGATAAAGAGATTGTAAACATTAAAGGCGTCCTTGGGTGGAGGCTGTTAATCCACTCAAACAGATGAGTAATTTTCTGTTTTATTCTATTTTATTTTTGCTGTTTCCAGACAATTTTAGTTTAGCCAGGGAGATCGATACAGTACTAAAGGGTCTAGTGGAGGCTGTATCTAATCCTTCATGCACGAAAATTCTCCCCTAAATTAACTAAAATGGCGTGAAGAAAGCAAAAAATATATATTATGGAAAGATAGATAGATAGATAGATAGATAGAGATAGATAGATAGATAGATAGATAGATAGAGAGAGAGAGAGAGAGAGAGAGAGAGAACATTGGGAAGCAAAACAGCAACAAACCTACTGGTCCTTCCAAGGTCGATTGTTATAGGGTAGGTTGAGAGAGAGAGAGAGAGAGAGAGAGAGAGGACGGATATGAAGTGAGAAAGGAGAGTAAAGGAGGGAGAAATTAAGTATAGAGAAGAGAAATGCAGAGAAGGGAGGGAGGGAGGGATACAGAATAGAGGAGATAAAAGCAAGGAGGGGTACGGACAGGAAGTTAGGAGAGAGAAGGATGGAGAACAAGATAGAGAGACGCGAAGGGAAGGAGGGAGATGCGTTAGAGGAATGTGGAAAGACAGGCTGTGAGGAAGAATAGTGAAATGACGAAGAGAAAAGGAGACAGAAGAGAAATGGGAAGAAGAAAGGACGGAGAAGAGAAATGCAATGAGGAAAAAGTAAAAAAAGGAAGGTGGAGGGAAGAAGAGAGGGAGGAGAGAAGGGGAGAAAGAGGGAGGAGAGAAGGGTAGAAGGGGAGAGGAGAGTAAGATAGAGGGAGAGAGGAGAGGAAGGTGGAGAGAGGGACCATGAGAAGTACAGGCCAGAGCGACACCCAGAGACAGCGGGGAGGTGACATTGTTTCCTTAAGGGCCGGCAGGGGAGGCATTCAGCTGGGGGAACGAGGCAGACGCTCTTCAGGGGCAGGCACAGGCACGGCACGAGAGGAGGCAGGGGCACTTTGCAGGGAGATTGGAATTGAATTAGAGATGAGGCAGGGAATTTGAGGGTAGATGGGGCTACGTTTATGGGGGAGGAGGGACAGGTTAGAGCAGTGGTTTTTAGCGCCTGGGTCGAGCTCTAAAATTGGTTCGGTGGACTGTTATGAGAGGGCTGATGAGGATTTCCATTGACTTAGTCAGAGCTTCGAAGTGACTGGTACATTGCGTTAGACATCCAGGAGATCGTAGGCGGGATGAAAGACGGACTGGCCATTTGTACAGTAGATATGAAAGACTTAGAATAAAGTTCATTTTCTGCATGAGATAACTAGAAAGAAAAAGTCTGAGTGTGTGTATATAAAGAAACTGGTGCTGTATCCTGCCGTATAAGGAAGGCACGCAGGTAGTGAATGCAGAAGAATTATTTGGCACTGAATAGAAAGGAACATATTTACGACCAGAATTAACAAAAGCCATGAGTACCTTACAGCTATATGACCGCCGAACGTTACATTTACTTAGTAAGATGGAGAGTCAAAGTCAAATGTACTTAACTGTGAAAGGTGTGGACATAGGCTTTGATAAAGTGAACGAGACATAGAAAATAAATGAACAAAGAGTAATGATGTTAATCATTCTTTTTACAAGCAGCAGCTGGAAGTGAGATTTTAACAGCACCGCACGACAGTGTAATATAGATCATTCCATTTCATTCTGTTGCAAAGAGCTTTTGTAGGCTTTACTGTGAGTCCCTATTGCATGAAAATTGAAGTGTTAGACCACGGTACGAGTCAGCAGCTGGGTAAGAACGTATAGAGTCAGCATAGTTAACTCATCATCGTAGCATAAAACAAGATATCGTGTTGTTTTACTACCTCGGGAATCGTTCAAGAGAAGAACTGTACCCACACAGATATTGTGTTTACTGCACGGATACAACAATTTCTGTCCAAGCCCAACCGAAGTTGTTCCTCCCTCCCAGAGAGATTATCTTCAGTTTGAGTGTAATTAATCCACAGGCAAGATTAGCTAAGTATTTTCTGCTCTTTCAAGTAGTTTTTATACATGTCACGAGAGCAAGAGACACGTGGAAATTTAACACGTTCAGAACGATGACATTCTGTGTACTGCATTCCGGCTAAGGTTAGATGTTTTTTCAGTGTGTGTGTGTGTGTGTGTGTGTGTGTGTGTGTGTGTGTGTGTGTGTGTCCTGCGGGTGCTCACCATCTGCTGAGTTATGTAAACAGGTCGGAGGCTCTGATTTAGCAAGTGGAACCCCGAGCAAAACACAACATGGCCGCCGGTCGATGAATGATAATGTGAGGAGGATGCTCACTTGGGTCTCTCTCTCTCTCTCTCTCTCTCTCTCTGTCATATATATATATATTTATATATATATATATATATATATATATATATATATATATATATATATCCTCAGTAGTTTAACAATTTCTAGATCTTAAAATTATTATTCAAAACGCTATTGTGTGATATTCAGTCAATTACCAAATCATTTTAGTGAGTTCGTCTTTAGGGGCGAATGTCTAGTATATCTGTCGGTAAATCATCATCATCACCATCATCATCGTCACTGTCATCGTCGTTAGTCATCTTCACCACCATCACTGTCACCATCGTCATCATCATCATCATCATCATCAACATCATCTTCACTGTCATCTTCCTTAGTTATCTTCACCACCATCGCTGTCACCATCGTCATCATCATCATCAACATCATCTTCGGTGTCATCACCATTAGTCATCTTCACCATCGTCACAATCACCAGTCATCACTGTCTTCTTCATCATCATTTCAGCATTATCGTCATTATAATCAGCATCTTCACTGCCATCGTCATTAGTCATTATCATCATCATCATCATCATTACGCCTCCACCCTAAGAGTTCACAGTGACAGACGAATAAATCATGTTTCAGTTGATTATGATTAATAAATAGATCAAGCAAAAGTAAATGCATCACCCAAGGGAAATGAAAACGTAGAAAGTAGGTGAGAAATTGTCCCCTTCAAAAAAAAAAAAAAAAAAAAAAAAAAAAATCAGTTTCCAATAATGAGGAACAATCTAGAAAAGAGAAAAATCTGCTAGCCTCAGATAGACTCCCTTAGCTAAAAAAAAAAAAAATAAAATAAAATAATAATAATAATACTAACATCCATTACATACACCTAGACTCTAAGAAAAAAAGAATAGAAAAAACACGAACTTTTAAATATTATACCAGCTTCAAACACATAAAAAATAAAGAATATAAAAATGTGGAGTCTTGTGCCCAGGTTGTGCAATGACCATTAGGCCCAGCTTCAAATAAACATGGCGACCTGGCTTCCCTGGGCGCGTATTATCGTCTCTGTGAGGTGGGCGGGGGACTGGGGGTTGGGGAGAGGCTGGGGAGGGCCTGTGATGTGGGCGGTGAGGGGATTGGTAGAAGGTTGGGGAGGGCCTGAAAGGTGGGCGGAAGGGAGGGTGTGGAGAGGTTGAGGATGGCCTGTGTGGCGGGTTGAGGAGAGGCTGGGGAGGTCCTGTGAGGTGGGTGGGGGTTGGGGAAGGGTTGAGGAGGTCTGTGAAATGGGAAGAGGGATCAATCAGAGGCCTGGGGAGAGTCTGCGAGGTGGGAAGGGAGTTGGAGAGGATATGAGAGGAGGTGAAGGAAAGTCTGTGAGATGTACAGTATAGCAAAGGGTTTAGAGAAAAGCCTGTGAAATGAGTGGATGGTATACCGCCCTCCCCCACCCCCCTCGCTCTTACATAACTTGAATGAAATCGTTTGGATGCAACCAAAGAAAAAGGAAAAAACTCATCTGACAAAAAAGGTAAAAAGGTTAAGTATCATCATTCCTCGACGTTGCCTCTATTTCCATCCATACCCCATCATCATCAATTCATCATCATCATCATCATCATCATCATCATCATCATCGTCATCCATAGCCCCATCATCATCATCATCACCATAATGGTCCCGGTAATCATATGCAGACCTGTGCGGCAGACTCGTAGCGGACTGGGCATTAACGAGCTGGGGGGGCGGATAGTGAGAACAGATATGGAGAGAGAGAGAGAGAGAGAGAGAGAGAGAGAGAGAGAGAGAGAAAAGCCGATAAACTGCATAAGGGTCATTTAGGGAGAAAATCAATAGGTCCCAGTTGTCTCCAGGAACAGCAGATGTTATAAGGAAGTGGGTAAAGAGGGATAAGGGGGAATATTCTTCGTCCAGGCGTCTGAGCGGCTTGAGAACTGAAGGAAAAAAAGGGAGCGGAGGGAGTTGGAAGAGAGGGATGAGGGAAAGAGAGGAGAGAGGGGGGAGGGATTGGGAAGAGAGAAGGTTGAGGCAGAGGGAGGAGAGAAGGGTGAGGGAAAGACAGAAGAGAAAGGCGAGGGAAAGGGAGGAGAGAACGATGAGGGACAGGGAAGAAAGGGGGTGTGAGGAGCAGGGAGGAGAAAAAAATGAGAAAGATTTGAAAAAGGGAAGTGAAGGGAAAGGTGAGATGGCAGTGGGATGGAGGTGAGTGAGGTATGTAGGAAGGGGAAGACAGGCGACGGGTTATAGCTAGGAAGGGGTAGAAGGGAAGGGGACAATGGAGAAAGGGGTATAAGGCAGAGGGAGAGGGAGAAGAGGGAGGGGGTAGGTAATAAAGAGGGAGAGGAAAGGAGAAGGGGAAGACAGCAATGAGGGAGGTATAGAGAGGGGGAAGGGAAGAAGACAGTAGGAAAGAGCATAGGAAAATTCTAGGGTAGGACTCGGGTAGGAATGCTGAAAGACCGGAGCGAGAGAGAGAATATTGGAAGGGGAAGAAGGGGAAGAACTGGTAAGGTATAGTCGAGAGAAAGAGAGAGGGAGTTAGAGAAAATTTAGGGGAGGAGGGCTGGAGAAGGGAAGAGAGGTTTGGAGAGAGTGCTGGAAGAGGTTTAGGGATTTATATTTGGGGTTGGGGAGGATCTGTGAGGAAGGCAGGGGGTTGGAAAGGGCAAAATTTACGTATTTCAGGCAGTGGACTTTCTTCATATTTAATTCTTGCTGCCTCCAGGCGATTATATTCTGAATGACAAAGATTTTTCGACCTGTAAATGGTTAAGTGCAGCTTCCACAAACGCTTCAGTACGAGAGAGATTTCCTAGATTAATAAAATCGTCTTGAAGTGCCAAGAGTAAAAAAAAAAAAATCCTTGATCAGAATTTTTATCATTTATTCTTTCTTGCACCACCGGGCATTCTTCAGCTTAAGGGAGGCCTCTCATAATGAATGGTTAGTGAAGGACGTGTTTAATCTCTGCACATTAGAAAGTCTTTCCTTTGATGAATCTTTTCGTCTGGAAACAGGAATAAAAGTTAAAGATGTCATCGAGGTGAAAGAGTTAATTTGGAACGGGATTGGCCAAGGACTGTGAGGTGCCGAGTAAGAGAGGGCTGGAAGTGATCACTGATGTAATGAAGCAGGTAAAGCATTTTAAGAAAGAAATGAGGTTGGAAAAATGAGAGGAGTGAGGTTGGAAATGTGAGAAATATTGGTAAGATAGTGAGAGTCTGTGAGTTGATGAAGAGGTAGTTTGTGAGGTGATGGAGCTGTGGAGGGTTTAGGGGTTGGGAAATGGGATTTGCTTAGTGGTAAGGTGAGTTATAAAAGATGGGAAGGTGGAGTTCGCTGGTCCATGTTGGGTAGGGAGAGGGTGAGGGAAAGACTATTTTAGTCAGATAGTGAAAAAGGAAACTCGTTTTTTTCTCTTTCTGTCTTATTGTACCTCAGAAATTTCCCTACTCCTTAACGCAACCTTACATGAACATCTTTCAACACTCTGTTTTATTACCAGACGTTTTTATTCAGCTCGCAATAAAGACACAACAATCTACTCTCTCTTTGCCTTGCCTTACCTTACCTCACAATTCTCCGTCCCCCTTTCCACTACATTTACTCTCACTTCCTCCCTCGTTACTCTTCGCTCTACTGCCATGCCTCTCCTCCCAGGCCTCCTCTCCTTCCTAGCCTTTCTCTTCTCTTTTCTAGTTCACTTTTTTCGTGTCTTTACTTTCTCACTTTTTCATATCCCTTTTCGTGCGCTTTCTTTTGTATCAGTTACTCTTATTTTGTTTTCATTTACCTTTTTCTCTGTTCGTGTCTTTTTTTTCACATCTTTCCCTTTCTCCTCTTCTTTTTTTTTAAATTATCATCTGTTCATGTCATTTCTTTTGTTTCTTTCGCTTCTTCCCCCCTTCTTTGCATTCTTTCAGTTCTGCATTTCAAAATTTTCAGTGTTTTGTATCTCTTCCTTTCTCCTTTTATTTCATATCTTTCTTCTTTTTGTCACTTCCTTCACATCATTTCGTTCGTTTTTTTTTTCTTAGTATGTGTCTTTTTGTATCGTAACTGTTATTTCGGATTTTTTTTTTTTTAATGATATTTATTCATGTGCCCTTTGTAACTCTGGCATCATCTCATCCTTGTATCTCTCCTCTTTAGTATCTCTGTTTTCTAGTCTCTCTGATATCGCCCTCTTTCATAATTCCTTTCTCTCCTGCGTATTTCGTGTTTCCTCTCTCTCGTCTCTTTTTTGTGCGTCTCCCTCCTCTTTCTCCTTTAATTCGTATCTCAGCTCTTTCGTATCTCCTCTCCTTCGTATATGTACATTTTCACATTTTTCGTCTCTGTCTGTCTGTCTGTCTGCCTGCCTCTCTCTCTCTCTCTCTCTCTCTCTCTCTCTTAATACCTCCTTTTTCATATCCGTCCCTATAAGATTATATCCTTTTCTTCAACAATCTTCTCTCCCTCTTCCCCTTCAGCACTACTTTCTGTGTTCATATATCTCCTCATCCCTCTTCACTGTTTCCTTATTTTCCCTTTAACATTCCAGATTTAATTTCTCGATTTGTCCCTCATTGGTAAGATTTCCATTTCCTTTTCCAGTTTTCTCATGCTAATCTCATCCTTTCCCTCTCAGTTCGATGACATATTTTTGGATGCGGGAGGTTCTTTGGGAGTGGGGCTGCCTGTTTCTCGTCCATAAAAGTTTTTCACACGTCTACTGTAGAAAGAATAGACTGTAAAATATGCCATAAGGAATTTTAATGCACACTTTATCGAAACTCTCCAGTCTGAAAAAGTGTTCCTTAACCGTATGGAAGTACCGGCAATGAAATAAAAGACGTACTTAGGCTGCAGGAAGGAATTGATTACGTTTCTGAACCTCCCCTGTCCAGATTTTTTCTTAATTAATTCAATATCCCATCCGTTCCCTCTTCTTCTGCTTCACTTTTATATAATCCTCCCCTTCAGGTCCGTGAAGCAGCCTATATATCTCCTCTCCTGCCTTTTCTTTCTTCCCCTCTCCTCGTTCTTGCCTCCTCTCTCCTCGCTCTTCCCTTCCCCCTCCCTCCTTCCTCTCTCCCCGCTCCTTGTGTCCCTCTACCTTTTTCTTCCTCCCTAGTCCTCGCCTCCTGTCTTCCTTCTCCTCGCTCTTCTCTCCCTTCACTTCACATCTCTCTCCTCCTCGTCCTCACTGCCACTTCCCTCATCTCTTCCCTCTCCCCTTCCTTCGCTCCTCTTTCCCTTTTCTCTCCCCTTTCCTCTCTTTCCTCTGCTGCCTCCCCTCTCACATTTTTCCAGCCTGTCCTTCCTAATTTCACTTACCCTTCCTTCCCTCCCTTTTCATTAGATTTAGCTTCCCTTTCCCCTCGTCCCTTCCACACCTCTCACTTAAAGACTCTGATACTGCCGATACCCTAGCCCTAGCTCTTATTTTATGCCTTTGTTGACTTCCATTTTATATTTCTTTTCCCCTTTATCATTTACTTTTACTGCCTTTTCCTGTACACTCCTGCTGAAGACGTCTGTGTAAGGCTTTTTATAACGTTCTTCTGCTGTTTTTGTTTTTTTGGACTTCTTTGTTACTTTTTTTCGTTTTTAGTAGTCTGAAAACATGTTCATTTAACATTGCACCTTGTATGTTAATCCCTTTCCTCTGTCGACTAATATTTCTAAGCTCAGAAAGACTCATAGATGATTCTTTTTAATATATTAGAGAGAAAAAGTGACGGATTTGCACTAAGTGTGAAGCAAACAGTGCAACAATAGGAGAACTTTTGTCCCTCACTGCACGAACTAATACTTCTACCCAACGTCTTAGTTTAACAAAATTATGGACAACTGGTGTAAACACAACGCCTTGGACAGAATACCATGGACCACCCTGGACAATTTAGGCTGAACTTCACTTTATTTCGTATGGTTTCTACATAATTGCTAAGAATTCAGCCCCAGTTTAGATCATTTCTTACGTGGACGATACACCAGCCGTGATCTGTCCATGCCCAGCCACTCAACCATTCAGAATTCAGCTCACACATTCACTGACTTAATACATGACACCCACACGTACACCCATTACGAAAACTGGATATTTTCACGGTGTTTAGTTTCTCTGGCGCCCACGACTTACTAGGGTCTATAACTAATGCACATCCGAAATTTCCATCTTTATACTGAAACTTGTTACTTTGATCTTACAGGGTCGAGGATGAGATCTGCGCCCCCTCCCCGAGAACACAAGGCCAGTTCCCGTGGTGCCTACAACATATATAAGCCTGTGAATATGCTCATAAAAAGTTCTATTCCTTTATCCAGAAAACTGTAGGTATTTTCTTGCTGGATCGGGATTGTGGGGAGCGGGGAGTCGGAAGATGTGCCCTTACAACGAATTCCTAAGCGTGATTTCTGTGGTAGTGGTCATTTACTTTATTTACTTTCGCATTTGGCTACGATCATATAAAATTGCGCATATTATCGTAAAAACTGGATCAGTATCGCGAGCTGCTCCCCCTCCACTACATTGCGAGCACTATTCACATGGTACTTTTGCGCACCTTTGAGCAAGCACATTCCCAATTTGAACACATCCATACAAATATTCAACACTAAAGCTTGGAAACAGTGGCCGTACACAGTGAATAAACGGACAGAAATTGTGAAATATACAAAGATTCTTCCCACTTAATCCATAAGCTGTGATGAATCCCTTTTAGCGGCAGTGACAATGGTTATTAGTTTTTGCGCACAACACATCTTCAGTCGAAATTATTTTCTAATGTATTGTTGCAGTAGGTTTTTCTGATCTAAAATTGTCAGACGTCTGCGACAATAAAACATGATGATTTTATATTACTGGCAAAGGGTTACAGTGTCGGGAAAAAAGTTGCCACTGTTTCTTCCGCATTTTTTTTTTTTTTTTTTACATTTTACAAGTCAGTGATACCTCAGTTCTATTATTCATACGGTTATTTCTTTCAGCTTTGGAAAGGCCTCACACACTGAAGAGGTTATCAATGAGGCTACTTCACCAGTCTTTCCAGCTCCTCGTTATCTTTTTTCAATATCTGTTAGCACCACACGGTTTTATTTAATCTGGGAAGACTTCTCGTGTCGTATAGGAAATTTACTAAGCACACTAACGGTGTATTCCCACTGCTTTTGTCTCCTCTCTCACTTCTCGCCATTTTTCGCATTTCTATAATATTTTGCCCTCACAGATCATTCACCATTAAATTTTCACTGCTTTTTACTACACTACTTTTCCACTTCCCTCTGTAATACTATCGTTCCATAGTACCTTTGCCGTTTCTTCATATTTTTACTTCAGGTCTTTTCGCATTTTAATAACTTCATACTTGTATCGTATCCTGCTCTTTCGGTGATGATGATGATGATGATGATACAGTATCTCCACACACCGCATCCTCCATTCTCTACACATATCCCCCACAAGTACTTCTTCCTCAACCACTCACCTTCTCAGCCATAGCTTCCCCTCTCGCTTCTCTCCTCACCCTTCACGGTATCCCTCTCGTCCGCTTTCCCTCCTATTTTTATCAGCTTTTTCTTACCTTTCTGTCCATTCCCCTATTTCCCTTATATCCTATACCTTTTCTTAGTCTCTCCCTCAGCTCCCTCATCCGCTCTCTGTTCCCCTCACCTTCCTAGCCCTCTCCTTACCCCCCTCACCTCCCTTACCCTCTCCTTGTCCCCTTCCACTCCCTCAGCCTCTCCTGTCTCCCTCACCTTATTCCTGCCTTCCTTCCCTCACTCAGCCTCTCCATGTCTCTCTCACCTTTTCCCTGTCTTCCTTAACTCCCTAAACCCCCTCCATATCTTTTTCACCTCCCCCACCCTCTTCTTGTCTATTCCTTGCCTCCCTCATCCCCTCCCTGTCTTTCTCACCTCCCTCATCCTCTCCTTGTCTCCCCTCACCTCCCCTACCTTTTCTTGTTCCTCCTCTTTCCCTCAATTCTCCCCATCCCCATTTCCTTCTACCCTGTCACCTTCCTACCCTGTCACTGTCTCCTTCATCTCCCTAATCTCTCTGTGTCACTCTTTTCTACCTCTTTCCCTGTCTCCTCTTTTACGTCTCTTCCTGTCTCCCTTTCCAGCCCTCTCCCTGTGTCCCTTTCCACCTTTCTCCCTGTCTCTCTCACCTTCTCCCTCACCCCCTCCCTCACCTTCTCCCTCGCTGTCTTTGACCCTTCCCTCCTTCCTGTCCCATCCCTTTCTCCTAAACACTGCCCTTCCACTATCTTTATGGCTGGTGTATTTTTTTTTTACTTTCTTCCGACCCCTATGCACCGTTCTAAATCTTCCCTTCCTTCCTCTCTCAGTAAGTCGGGGTACGTACACACACACACACACACACACACACACACACACACACACACACACACACACACACACACACACACACACACACACACACACACACACACACACACACACACACACACACACACACACACATAAAACCATCGTCTCCATCCCCCAACAACACTCCTTTATCCTGCTGCACTCACTCGCCCTATCACCTACAATGACAGCCACGAACAGATTTATATTCGTGTCTGGGTCCTCTCGCGTGGCCAGGGAATCCACGAAGAGGTTGGTGATGTCCCCCTCCTAGCTACGATTCAGTTGGCGATGGATGGGGTTGATACTGAGAAGAAAAAAAGGTTGGACCGAGTTGTTAATTTCCTGTGATTCTGTTTGCATTCGCTGGGAGGCTGAGTGAGTGTGTTTTATTGGTTTTTCGTGTTCTCTCGAATTTCATTTTTTTCTGAGTTTAATAAAGTTCTCTCTCTCTCTCTCTCTCTCTCTCTCTCTATCTATCTATCTATCTATCTATCTATCTATCTCTCTGGCCTCCGGAGGTCAGATTTGTATTATATTTTTCTTCCACTCACTTCAAAGCCTTTGTTCGACCATCCCTGAAGACATTTAAGTGGGTAAAGAAGTATAGCATATCTTTACATGTTTTCTCATAAGTTCGTAAGCTTCCGAGATTCTATCGTAACATACAATTTCTTTCACTGAACAAAATCGCCAATTTAGTAGGCACATTAACGCAAGTACACGTGTGCCATAGTTTCTGTTCATCCCTGACTAAATGGACGTCGTTGCACGGGACATAATTAATACTAAACGAAGACCTTTTCCCTACATACACACACATATACATACATACGATCTCTCTCTCTCTGTCTCTCTGTCTCTGTCTCTCTTTCTCTCTCTCTCAGACCCTGCTATCAAGCCCTCAAATCCACGTTCCCATTCTCTTATCACTTCCCCGCCTCGCGACACAAGGGCTTCAGTGTTCAATATAATTTGGTCTCCCAGGCCTCAACGTCTCCACCGAAAGCTCTTAAAATTTCAGTGCGATAGTCTCCACATTTATTGCGAGAAGGAGGATTCAGGACCGCGAGATGTCGGAAGTAGGAAGAGGAGAGAAGATGATAGGAAAACTTGGAGGAGTATGAGGAGGAAAGGAGGACCGGGGGGAGGAGATGAGGAAAAGTAGGACCAGGAGAGGAGAGGAGAATAAGAGGAGGAAAACTATATCAGGAGGAGGAGTAGGACCAGAAGGAGAAGAGTAAGCCTGGGAAGACAGGAAGGGCGGGAGGGGGTAGGGAAGGAGGAGGAGGAGGAGGAGGGTAGAACCAGGAGGAAGAAGAGAGAAAGACAGGGCAGAAAGGAGAAATACTGAGAAGAAGAAGAGAGGATACCCGTGAGGACGGAAAAGAGAAGAAGGAGAGCAGGACAGGACAGATGTGGAGGAGAGGAGGACCGAGAGAAGAATTAGAGCAAATGTCTGATGTGTCTGTCTGGGGGAGGACGCGGGCTGCATCACTAATCCGGCCCCGACCCTGTTTTGCGCCAGCGAGGAGGAGGGAGACACGATAACCTCCCAAACCCTGCAAGCCCCGGGATATATATTTGAAATTAGGGTCACGAGAATTGTACAGTACGTGTCTCGAATCGAACTTATGGATTTAGAATTATACCTACATATGGACTGACAACTTCTCTATACGATGACTCCTCTGATACATAATCGGAAGTGCATTTACAAAGAAAAATCCCCCTCCCCTCAAAAATAATGTGCAGATCGTCATGCCTGTCAAGAAGAGTCAGGATTCATGATACTTGAATGGTGTATGAATGTGTGTGTGCGTCACTGAGCATGATGATTAATTCTCCCACTGTTGTGTTTTCTCCTCTTGCTTAGTGGAACAAGTCTACCTCTTTCCTTAAGTGGGCATATGAGGTCGAAATGATGATGATGAGAATGATGATGACAGTATATTACTTCGAATAACAGTATCTATCTATCTATCTATCTATCTATCTATCTATCTATCTATATATATATATATATATATATATATATATATATATATATATATATATATATATATATATATATATATATATATATATATATATATATACAGGTAGATAGGTAGATAGTAAAACCTTCTCAGGCCGTGAGAGATCTTAACAATCTTTTTCTGGTTAAAGCATGATTAACTCCGCTTGGGGAGCTGCATAATTAATGGGACAGGTTTTCAACAAGAAAGTATATGCAGGGAACAAAACTTTTCGTACACAGCTGCAATCCAAGCGTCTTCCAAGAACTACAGTGGTTACAAAGGAGGAGAGAAAGGGGACAGAACAGACCAGCCAAAATCGAAGTCGCAAATCATCCCCAGTGCAGGATTTACCCGAAAACAAAAAAATGCGAAAGAGAAAAACAGAAGAGGGCAAGTAAAATCGAAGTCGCCTAATTCCCCCCCGCACTGCACGCTCTACCCGTCTTCTTTGTTTTCCTGGACGCTCAACTGGGCTGCGAGTCTCTTAATTGTTTGTTTCGTGGAAGCTGACAAGTCCGACCCCGCCCACCCCACGTGACTCCCTCAAACGGCGGGGCTGTAAATAAACAAGCTCCTCTGGTGGCGCATTCCGCTGAGAAATAAATGTCGGAGGAACTGTCGGTGCAGACAACGCGGGCCAAAACATTACCGAGAGAGAGAGAGAGAGAGAGAGAGAGAGAGAGAGAGAGGCCCGTACCTTCTTTGGCTAAGAAATCTGTCTAGTACGTCTGAGTAGTTTGCATATAATACTTTAATATTTTTTTTATGTTATTTATGCAGTCTGTGTCGATTTTGCAGTGGCAAAAATATCATTCAGGATATTATTAAGGTGTTACAAAAGTCACTAAGGAGAGATGCTTCCTAAACCTTCAGAAATAAGAGCCCAACCGCTTCTGGAAGTCGTAGCACTTCCTCAGCGACTTATTCACATACAGCACATTAACATCTTCTTGTATGCTCTTGTATCTTTCTAATATCGACTTAGTTTGCACCAGTAACATACAAGAGAGCATCACGGTGTAATAGGCGAAAGAAATCTCTTCGGGAAATCTGTTAATTCTCTGGCTGCGAATTTTATATATTTTGGCTAACGTCAGGCAATGTCATTATACCCAAGAGAAACCTAGGGCACCCAACACTTTTAATAGAAATACTAATAATAATAAGGTAATAAAAATCATATCCCCCAAATGATAACGATCTGGCCAAGAAATGAACTACTTCGCATCGTACAGCAACAAACGATGGCCGATATTACTCAGCTCACAGAAACTCACCACAGCCAGGGGGGTAAAGAAACCTCCCAGGCGAACGAGTATACAGCCCTCTCTCGTTCCGGCCGCCCTGAGCTGGTAAAATACTGTGAGAATGCGAGGCTCCGGGAGAACGAGGGCGGGCCGCGAGCATTAAACAGGGAGACTGTATGTATCTTCCCCCAGTAAACAACTTCCTCCAGCAGCGGGCAGTCGGGCGAGGGTTTTAGGGAAGTTCCTCGTAATGGAGAATAAAAGAGAAAAATCGCTGCTCGGGCTACCACCGCCGCGCCCAGTCAGGAGTGAACCATTTTGACTACAGTGGAATTTACTTTATTTTGGTTAGACTTCTTTGTATTTTGCTGTATTATTTCCACGCCACCTTTCTCTTACATACTCGTATACTTATCGTGGCACTTCTTCCTTAGCGATTTATCCAGCATATTACAATTTAGCATTCAGTCGTACGTACACTCGTAAATGCGTGTATATATTTTTACCAGCACTTATTTAAACAATGGTCACAACATAGGGCTTTATTCTGGTTATCGCTTTATTATTTTATCCACCAAAGGGAACGAATTAACGAGCGAATACTGAAGATTAAAGAATTAATGTAATATCTTACATACAAGGAAGGATCTATCCTGCCAGAAACGAATATATATAACAGAGATAAAATTTTCTAAAATTATGGTATTGGTATGTAAACGCGTACAGTATTCTTGCTTGCGATTTATCCAGTACTTTTCCAGTCCTTAAAACTTGGTCCCGAATTCTCGTCGGTTCAGGAAGCTCCCTAACACTTCTTCCTAAGCTGCTTATTTTTAGATATGGCCGGCTTGTATCCTTTTGAGCGTTATGAATGTAAAATAAAGTAATGTTAGAAGAATTCATATAACACGTTGCAGGTGCAACAAACAAAATAAATCGCTTAGGAAAAGGTGTTAGGAAACTTCATTAGATAATAGGGGCCTTGGACAATACCTTCAAGATGTAGCCGAAGGAAGGGGAACAGATTCACATTGCAGGACGTACAATCAAACACAAATTTACACTCAAATCCCTGTCCTAACTAAGGTTTGTTTGTGCAGGAAAGACAAGGAGAGGAAAGTACTTAAGGCAACAGTCTCTCGTTCTTTCTAAATAAATAGATAAGTAGATAGATAGATTGATTTTATTGATTGATTGATAGATAGAGGGATGGATGGATGGATGGATGGATAGAAGTTAGATAGATGGATGGATACATGGACGGATGGATGGATGGATAGAGAGATAGAAGTTAGACAGATGGATTGATGCATGGATGGATGGTTAGACAGATAGACCGATATATATATATATATATATATATATATATATATATATATATATATATATATATAGATAGATAGATAGATAGATAGATAGATAAATAGATATAGATAGATAGATAGATAGATGGATGGATAGATAGATAGATAGATGGATGGATAGATAGATAGATAGAGAGATAGATAGACAGATACATTTCATGCGAATCTGGATAAATAAATAGAGACTGGGTTGATGCAATACCACATGCATTGATAAAAACTATATATACGGATTTTGGGTGAATGTATTAAACCCAAAATAAATGAATAATATTCTGTATTCACGCAGGACCACAACCATCCATACAAAACTCCAATGTCCGAATATAAGTACAGTAGTAAAGAAAACCTGGGCATATTTTCCTTAACTCTTACGAATTCGAAAATATAAAAAAGCGACACACTGAGTTACCGCCGGGCCACAAACATCCATGCAAAATAACACTTACGGATATCATATGGGTAAAACAGGATAATAGACTTGAGCATATTTTCATGTACTCCCACGATTTCGAATATCAGAAAGACACTCAGTTGTTATAGGGCCACAGGCATTCAAAGTAAACTACAAACGTGGCTCTGAGATGGGTATGCTCTAAAGCTGCAATATCATGAAGCACTTGCTAAGATTCAGTGGCCGAATTTTGATGTCTCCTGAGTTTACTAGTTCAGTGATATGTGGAGTGGTAGGTGTGCAGGTGATGATGATGATGATGTATGGTGATGGTATTAATTGGTGCTGTCAGTAGTTGTGGTAATGATGATGATGATGATGGTGGTGGTGGTAGTGGATGGTGGTGGTATGAAGTGGTGGTGTCAGCTGTGGTGATGGTGATTGTGGTATTAATGATGATGATGATGACAGTGGTGATGATGATGGTTGTACGGGTAATAATGATAATGGTGCTGGTGAAATAAATGCTGATGTTGACAGTTTATGTTTTCTGGATATGCCTTGGTCATTAATCCCTTCAACTCGAGGACGTTTCAGATCTTTATTCTTGCTATCGATACACACGTTTATTCAGCTTAAGAGATTTTTTTCAAACTAATTAGGTTAAATATAGCCTTCATTAATTCATTGATTACGTCTCCCCTTAACTAAAATAAGAAATAATAAAGATATAGGTTGTTGGTTTCATCTGACAACGATTCGCAACCCTTTTCAGCTCAGTTGATGGTCGGGTGTAGTCAGACTGGAGGAAAAATTTGACTAGTAACCAAGGAGACACATCCACACCACAGACCTAAAGCTTACCGAATCTCACATAACCATGACTTAATATTCAAGTTGTAACAGTGGCCCAGTTCTCTCAAATGAAAACAGTCTGAGAATAACCTACTGTATAGGGAGCAAGAACAAAATAATAAATGACGTCCTCTGGCTGAATGGGCGAAGGGAAAGTTTTAACCTTCTGACTCTGAGGAGGAGAGAGACGTGGGTGGAAAGAGGGAGAAGTTATGCTGAACAGTACCTCATTTTAAGGTATGATTAAAATGTTTTATGAGCGTATTCCGCTATTCCGGAGCCATTCGGTATTCAGTGGCGAACAGCATAAGCGGTTATGTGTTGGGGGCATTATAGAAATGGTGGTGGAGACGGTGGTAGTGATGGCATTCGTGGTGGTGATAGTGGTTGTGGTGGTGATAGTGGCAGTGGTTATGGAGATAAACGTGGATGTGACAGTGATGGTGATAAAATCAGTTATACTGACAGGGGTACAAGAGGTAGTGGTATTGGTTGTTCTTGTTGTAATCCGTCCCAGTCTGTGAGGCCGAGCAGGCCCATCAGTCGCGGCCAAGCAGTCATCCCTGCAGAGCCGTCCACTGAACATATTCTCATGTCTATTGCGATTCGGCACTTATGCGAGCCGCTGAGCAGTGGGTGACCGCTCGGGTCGTAGCTCTCAAACTAACCACATGATTCTCTTCCAACTGTTCTCCCAACCTAACCCAGCCTATCCTAACCTAACCTTACCTACCCAAAAATCGGGTCGGGTGCCGAACTCCAGCAGACTTCAGGAATATGCGTCCCGTACAATGAGATGTTCCTTTGTGGTTAACAGCCCCTCGCCACAACGAGGCGTGGGCAAAAGTGTGGAGGTTTGGTTTATGGATGAAGCGGGATTTGATTCTCTCCAACCAGTTAACAGGGGCATCATAGCAGGCTCCACTTCACCCCGTAATTTGGTTATATGGTTACCATCCAACTTTGTGAACATTTTCCTGGGGTACAGGTGGTGGTGATAGCGATAATGGTAAAGCTAAGCTTGTGGTGTCAGTGATGGTGAAAGTGATGGAAAGGGCAGTGATTTCCGTGATAGAGGCGCTGGTGGAGGTACTCGTGATAATGTTGATGATTGTGGTTTTAGTAGGGATGGTGGTAGTAATAGTGGTGACCGTAAGATATAATGGTAGTGAAACTGGTGGTGATGGTAGGGATGGTGGTGATAACATAGGTGGTGAGGATGAGGGATGTGGTAATAGTGGTGGTGGGATGGTGAAATTAGTTGTGGTAGCAGTGGTGGTAGTGATGAAGATGTAGGTGATAGCAGTAGTGATGGTAAAAATGGTTTTAACAGTAGCAATGATGGTGATAGTGATGGTGGCGAAAATGGTGGTAGTATTGGTGACGCAGATGTGGTTGGTGGAGACACTGGTGATGAAAATGATGATGATAGCAGTGGTGGGGATGGTTGTAGTGAAAATATTAATGGAGGTGGTGGTGAAAGTGGTGGTGATGGTAGTGGTGATAGCAGTAGCAGTGGTGGTGGTGGTAATAGCGTCTTACCTGTATTTGAACTAGAGGCGCAATAATCTCGGCAAATACTCCTCCTCTCTCCCCACTTACCTCCTTCTTCTCCCCTCTCCCTCTCTCCCCACTTACCTCCTCCTTCTCCCCTCTCCATCAGGTGCCTCCTTCTCACTTTCGTTTATCTCCCACTATCACATTGCTTTTACTCCCTCGCTCCCTTCGCAATTTTTCTCCCTCTCCCTCTAAGCATTAATTCTTCCTCCTTTCCCCTCCATACGCCTCCCTATCACCTTCATTTTTCTCTCCCTTTCACATTGCCTCCACTCCCTCTTTCCCCTCAGTATTCTTTCTCCCTCTCTCTCTCTCTTTCCACCCACGTTCCTCCCCTCCTCCCCCCTCCTCCACATACACCCCCTTTTCACCGTTTTTTTTTTTCTCTCTCTCTCTCACATTTCCTCCACTCCCTCTCTCCCTTCCACTTTTCTTCTCCCTGTCCCCTCACTTTTCCTCTCTCACCTAATTCCATTCTATTCACTTTCCCTCTTTCACTGAAATCCCTTCCCCCATTTTTCGTTCCTTCTCTCTCTCTCTCTCTCTCTCTCTCCCCACCACTTACCAAGCCTCCCACCAGCGCTATTCACTGCCGCCTCTACCATGTCAACACCTCACAGTTGACGAAGGGGGGGGGGATGGAGGGGAGATGAGAGGGGATTGAGTGGGTGAGGGTGAGGGGTTGAGTGAGGGAGAGGGGTGTGGAGAAGGGGTGAGCTGGGGAAAGGAAAGAGGGAGAAGCTAAGAGGGGACAGGGTGAGGGGAAGCTGAGTGCATAAGGAGAGGGGGGTACGTTGGGGGAGGGGGATAGAGGAAGAGAATTTAAGTGGGGGAGGGTGAAAGAGATGAGAGAAAAGGAGTTTGGCGGGGAGAATGCGTAGGGGTGAAGGAGGGAGGAGGAGAGAATATAGTGGGGGAGTTTAGGGGAGAAAGGAATAGGGGAGGTGAGGGAAGACGGATAAGGGGAAAAGGTGAGAAAGATAAAGGGGAAGGGGCATGGGGGGAGAGAGAGTAAGGAGGTGAGGGGAAAGGGAGTGGAGGAGAGAGTGAGGGAAGGGAACTGACCGGGAGAAGTGAGAGAGATAAAGGGAGAGTGATTCTGGAAGAGAGAGGGAGAGAAGTGTGAGGGAAGGGGGTAGGTTGAGTAATGGAAAGGGAGGTATAGTACGATACAGTACATTCAACACTTTCACTACAATGGCGTCTTTTTCATTTTTTCTGTTATCTCTGGACGATTTTACTCACAGTAGGAGACACTTCTCGAAATGGGGGTTAGATGATAGGCCACCACTACTATGAGGCTTTCTTAAGGAATATAATCTGGCAGCTGCAAGAATGAAATTAACATGACTCTCTCGTCCCTTTAGAAAATATCCTTTAATGTGCCATACTTTAATTCATCCCATTGCCCTATATACACCCCTCCCCCATTCCCTCACACCTTCCCATTCCATCACACCCTCCCATTCCCTTATCACCTCCATTGCCCCACACCCTCCCACTGCCCCAAGCCCTCTCATTCCCTCACACCCTCCCATTCCTTTACCACCTTCCACTGCCCAACACACACCCATTGCTCCACACCCTCCCTTTCATCTTGGTTTTAAGGTTGGGGTGAGGAGCGGTTCTTGATTCCTCCTCTGCCCACAGACAATACTCCACTCATCCATTCCACACAAGTTACTCACAGACCTGCCTGTCGCCACTATAACGTATATGGTACTCGAGCTGTAGTTTTACTGAATGTTGCAGGTACTTGTACTTTTTTAGTGAATCGTACCAACTGGAGACTCGTTCTGTTTCTCAACTCTGGTGTATTGCTGTTGCATAGTGCTATTCTGTGTTGGTGATGTATTTTACGACTCCTCTAAATAGTGTAATGAGCCAGAAATACTCTAAAACAACTGCAGAAGCATTATACTCGAAGATAATATAATAGCTGCATGTAATCAGACGGACATTCAGTTTTGTCCCTCCTTCTCGAGTTAATCAAGGCCGTAAGTGATAAGTCTGTACTCTTTTTGAAGCTATATTCGTGTGCCAGGGGAGAGAGAATTTATGGGCAGCCCGTAATACAATTCTGGCTGCAGAGGAAGCAAGGATTAAGCTGAGTTTGGCGAGGGAGTGGGGAGGAAGGCAGGGCGAGCCGGGAAATTGGCCAGTAGTCTCGGTAGCATCACTTGTTGCCTATTTAATTTTTCATATTTTGCCCTAGCGTTCTCCTGTATGTATTTTGTATATCTGTTTTAAATCGATTGGGTTTGTATCAGTGACATGCAGGAGGATAATATGGTGAACGTGTAGAATAAATCTCTAAGGAAAAAGTGTTGAGACATATCTAAAGCCACTTAAAGCCCGTTTTCTCGTTGGCATGAGAGACTTCGTAGCAACTTCTTACTCGATTTATATCCTAACTTACACCTTATCATCATCCTTTGTGTTACTGATGCAAAATTATAGATATTAGGAAGACGTGAGTAGCATACAAGCGACCAACAATGTGAACTATGAAAAGAATATCGCTATCAAAGAATTGGTGTGAAGTATGCCAAGCCACAAAGTCGAGTTGTTGATACAGAAGGCTTTGTAACACCTTTTCATAAGCAATTAAATCTGCATATTTTACCTCAGTGATCCGTTGTATTATGCTGATATCTTTTTAACTTCTTTAACCTGGTACCAAAGTCTGTCTGTTATTCTTGATAGCACCAAACAGTTATGCTCATCTTTGGGGACATTTATAGAGCTACAGGGATGTGATAAGCCTTCATTTACTTCTTCACTACGAGAGACATTTCTTGATTAAAATCGCCAGAACGTGGAACAAACAAAAAAATATATAACACGTGATTAAAAGAGTTAATATCGACGGAGTCCGTAAGGGATAGTAGACGAAAATCGCTGAAGAAGGAAGTATTGCAAAATCCACTAATGCAACGAGAATATGAGAGTGTATGTGGCTGGCTTCCTCAGTTATGCCGAGCTGCCTCCCCTGGGACCCCACCACCAGCCCGGGAAAGTAGGAAATGATGTAATGCCGGGGATGTTATAGCTCCCTGCC
This sequence comes from Coenobita brevimanus, assembly GCF_032717465.1. Taxonomy (NCBI): domain Eukaryota; kingdom Metazoa; phylum Arthropoda; class Malacostraca; order Decapoda; family Coenobitidae; genus Coenobita; species Coenobita brevimanus. The sequence continues at coordinate 6,678,816 of NC_137027.1, read as the reverse complement.
ACCTTGCACGGGGAGGGGGGGGGGAAGAGGGGAATGGAAATGAGAAAGGGAGGATGGATGAAAGGATGGATGACGGGAATGTGAAGCGGGCGGGCGGAGGGGCGTGAGGTGAGAGGAGAGAGGGAAATGAGAGGGAAGAGATTCAAGGAGAGATAAAGGGAAGAAAAGGATAAAGGGGAGGGAAGACGGAACGAAAAAGGGGAAAGGGGACGAGGGGGGAAAATTAAAGGGAATAGGAAGATAAAAGGGTTAATAAGAAGGGAAAGAGGAGGCAAAGAAATTAGAACAGGAAGGTAGATGAGAAGAGGAATGAAAGGGGGGTTAGGGAGGGGTAGGGGAATGGGAAGGGAGGGGAGGATAAGGGGGAATCGAGAGAGAAAATGGAGGGATGAGAGAGGGTAGAAGAAGGAGAGAGGGGAATGAGCAGAGAAGGGGAGAAATGAGAAGGGGAAAGTGGACGATAAGGGAAATGAGTGAGGGTAGGCAGAAGGGAGAGGGAGAGGAAAGGGAAATGGAGAGGAAAGGGGATAGAGGGAGGAGAGTAAGGGATGAGATGGGAGATAACGTTGAGAGAGGAGAGGGGGAATAGAAGGAGAGAGGGTATGGAGAAGGGAGAGGGAAATGAGCTGGGACAGAAGGAAATGTGAGTAGGGATATGAGAAGGGGAAAAGGAAATAACAACAGAAAAAAGGAAAAAAATGACGGTGCAAGAAGGAGGAAAGAGGGGGAAGGGAAGTGAGAGAGGAGAGAGGGATGGGAGAAGGGGAAAAGATATAACGACTGAAACTGAGGGAGCTTGATAGAGGAGAATTTAGGGAGCGAATGCAAGAGAAATTTGAGAAGTGTGGAGGGAGGAAGCTAAAAAAGAAAAAAAAAACACAACGGGAATAATTAGAATGGAATCAGCGAAGAGGCTGGGTGGCGAGGCAGTGGAATGAGGCAGGCAGTGAGGCAAGTAGGGACGATGAGGCTGGTAGGGACAGTGAGGCACGCATGGGCGGTGAGGTTGGTGTGAGAAGTGAGGCAGGTAATGAGGCTGGGGCAGCGTGGCAGACAGGAGAGTGAGGCAGGCTGGAGCAGTGAGGCAGGTAGAGGTAGTGAGGGAGACGGGTAGTGATACAGGCAAAGACACTGAGCCAGACAGGGGCAGTGATACAGGCAAGGACA
>NC_137027.1:6640149-6672649 GCF_032717465.1 Coenobita brevimanus | reverse complement strand
CGATACTTTTTTCAGACATTTTTTTTTTCCCTTTCATTTCCAACTCAACATTTTCTTTTACTCTCTCACTCCTTTCATTTTCTTTTTTCCTCTTTTCCTTTCAGCAACCCATTTCTTCGGCTCATTCCTTACGACATTTTATTCTTGTCATTCTCCCTTTTGACGTCTGCCTTTCACACCTTGTCCTTTCGACTCTCTCTCTCTCTCTCTCTCTCTCTCGTCTTCCTTGCAAAACTTTTCTCTCATTCTCCTTTGCAACTCTTTCTTATCTGACTTCTTCCAGTCTCCAGTCCTTGTTTTTTTCCTCTCAGTTTTAAGCTTTCTTTTTTATTTCTCATTCTCCAGCATTATCATATCTTCCTTTCTCTTATGATTCCTACACACACACACACACACACACACACACACACACACACACACACACACACACACACACACACACGTACAGAGAGAGAGAGAGAGAGACAGACAGACAGACAGACAGAGAGGACGATAGGGTGGACACCTGAAGAAACTTCCCCATTTCCAGAAAATTTTGAACAAAAGACAAACTTAAGATCTATCCATTTGAGAAAGAATGAACACATCGTTTTTATAGGACTGAAGATCATAGGCAGAGGGAAATCAGATTAAAGAAGACATTTCCAGAGATGACCAGCTGCATACATGAAAGGCTGAAAATAGTGGCTAATCCATAAATGAGGGAGTTGGTCAGAAAAGGAGAGAGAATGCTTTGTCAAACGAGTGCTGCGTGCCCACCGTAATGATGCAGGGATACAAGGAGACCATTTGGATGAGCAATGGTCACTGAATTTGTGCAGCACTGCAGCGAGGAGAGAGAAATTGAAGTCATTAAGAGGAGGGGAGCTTTTGAGATATGCAAAATACAGTAGCTTTCCACGCAACACGTGCATAGTTATCATACAGCAATCCATAAAATAGTTTGCTGGTTCAGGCCACATCGTACAGCATGCTGCTTTTAATTTCCGAGTACTGAGGATGTGCAGTTAAAGGTCGTTACCAATGCAACTCACAGTGGTGTTTGTTTCAACGAACAGTTTGCAATACTATTTTTACAAGCCGGTAAACGTAAATATTTACTGCACTACAGTATCACTCACAGATTTATTCGTTTTAAAGTTTACAATGAGATATTGTTAAAATGTGGGAAGCTAATACACACACACACACACACACACACACATATATATATATATATATATATATATATATATATATATATATATATATATATATATTATCTAACTATCTATCTATCTATCTATCTATCTATATATATATATATGTGTGTGTGTGTGTGTGTGTGTGTGTGTGTGCATTCCAGTTTTTGTATAGAAGAAAAAATAATTGTGATCTGTGTATCCGTCGGGAAATAATACTAGGTTATGAGCTGTGTCTAAGTAACCATACTGTAAAGGGCATGATAAGCAAGGGGGGGGGGAGGGGGATTTCCAGTCTCTCAACCTTAACACCTGACTCTGGACCTGAAGGAAAGGCGTGGAAAGTATTGTGTCCTTCTCATCCCTATTTACACTGGCTCCTTTATTCCTTCTATTTGTTTTTTCTCTCTTCCCAACACATCGTCCTCCCTCATCCCTTCTGCCTGCAACCCTTCCTCTGACACCTTTTCTCCTTACATTTTCTGCCATCAAACATTTCCTCTTCCATACACGTCATCTCTTTTTAATTTCCATTTTCAACTCACTTCTTCCCCCCTCCCCCTCCTCTTACGTCATCCCTCCCTGTGTCGCCCACTTCCCACACACTCTCTCTCACCTCCTGCATCTCCTCATTTCAATACCCTATCTCTCTTCTTCCTTCTTTCTTCCTGTTCCTCCTTTGCCATTTGCCACTTCACTCCTCCTCCTCCTACCTTTATCCCTCTTTCTTGACATCCTTCTCCCCCTTCCCTCTCGACCGTTTCTGTTTCTCTTCTTCTTCTCCTTCCCCTTTTTCCATTACTTATCCTGTTCCTCTTTTCTCCATCACCTCTTCTCCCTTCATCTTCTTTAAATGTTCTCCTCCGCCTCCTCCTCCTCCATATCTCTCGCCCTTCCTCTTCCTCCTCCTCCCCCTCCTTCCTCTGACACCACTTTCCTTTCATACTCTCCCCTCCCGCATCCCTCGTCTCTCCACCCCCTCTCACCTCTGCTCTTTTCAACTACACCTGTTCCCACCCAGACACTCTAACCTTACAGTTCTCTTCATTTCCTCTACTCTCAACTTTATACATTCTCTCTCTCTCTCTCTGTCTCTCTCTCTCTCTCACACACACACACACACACACACACACACACACACACAATTATTTATATCTTACGAATAAAACAAGATAGATACGAAAGACGATCATTTTATTCCATATTGAAAAACCTCTCGTGTCGTAATCCATTCTTGACGGATGACCTTGAACCTTTGAAAGAAACTGACAAAATATGAGCTTTCTAATTGGCCTTGTCTTTTTTCATAATATAGATTCCATCGCCATTGCTTTCTCTACAACTAACGATCTGGGAATGACGAATAATTACGCTAGATTGTTTACCTTGAACTTTGTGCTCTTATCTCACCTGCGCCACCGCCACCCCTCTCTCTTTGTCACCTTCCCCCTCCCCACTCTGTAGTTTTTTACTCCACTTCCTCCTCCTCCTCCTCCCTCTGCTTCTCGTCCTTCCTCCCCTTCCTCCTTCCTTCTCTTTACCCATTCCTCTTTCCACCCCTCCCCCTCTCCCTTCAACGACCTTGAGGCGGGAGGAACCGAACGCGACTGACGCACCCAATTAACCACAGCATAAAAACCACGGCAGCAGACACGGCCCGGCGCGCCACACCATGCCACACACCACATCACCACAGTACACCACATACACCTCACCGCACCACACACCTTACCCTCACCACACCACGACACATAGCACCGCACCTCGCTCACCACGTCACTCCACATCATACCACACTTCGCCACACAACACAACACATCACCCTCACCACAAGACATCACGCCACACAACACATTACCCTTGCCACACCACAACACACCGCACTGCATCATTACACGCTGCACGACGGTACACTTCCACACTGCACCACATCACACTTGACCTCATCGCACCACACTTCACCACACCACACCACATCACACTGTACCATACCACTCCACGCCACAGTGCTCGCTACCTACACCCGCTAAATTGACTTCTCCGTCCCACTTCCCATATTATATTACTCACGTCAGCGGGAATACAGCTACTGGGAAATATGGAAATAACATACTGTCAGAGAACTGGAGGGAGGCACGACGAACACAAGAACATAATAGAAAAGCTAATAGTTGTTAAGAGAAATAGAGGGTAATAAGAAGAACATGGGAACATAAGAAACAGAGGGGGAACTAAAATAACAGATGATAGGAGAGTTGGATGGAACTACGAACATGGACATAAAAGAAAAGGGGGTGACTAAATAAAAGATTCAGAGAACTAGAGGGTTGACGACCATGGGAACACATGAAAAAAATATGATTACAGAGGCCATATCGTCCATATTAAGCCCTTCCTGAGTAGTGGTAGAAAGATATTAGTTTTTGGGAGTAAAACCAGGCCAACAATGCTAGCTCCCACCTGCTTATCAGACCCTCCAACTAAAGCCGGCAACAAAAAGTAAGGAGGACAAACTTACAAGGGAGTTATATATGAATGGACAAATGGAAAACAGTATACCAGTCTACTGTATCAAGGAAATATGTCCACGTAAACAAGAACAGAAATACATATACACTTGTCCACACAGCAGCTAACACTGATACTTATACATTCATACATACATTCATACATACATTCATATGTACATACCTGCATACATACAGCAATATTACATGAATATATGATAGTAGATTATTACTATTAAATACCACAAGGTGGAGTCAAATGCTTTTTGTCTCACTAACTCTCCTCTTACTGGCTCCCTCCAACCTCTGTCTCTTCACCGCACTGTTGCTTCTTTATTTTTTTCAATCGCTACTTCAATGGTCACTGTTCCTCTGAACAGTCTGCTCGCATTCCTCTACCACTACGGCGGGTGCGTAGCACCCGTCTAGCAACAAACTCTTATCCCTTTTCTGTCCAACTCTCTAATGCAAGAGTTAACCGTTACTTGCAGTCCTTCAGTATGCAACATGTCAACTCTGGAACTGTCTCTGTATTTCCTACAGCCCGTGATCTCCAGTCTTTCAACACAGTGTGTCAAGACATCCCGAAATGAACGGATCATGAATTTGGCTCACTGTTATCTTATTTTTGTTTTTTCTTTGAAGGCACAATTTGCAGGCTCTTGGCTGTTGGTTCCCTCTCCCTTGCATAAAAAACAATATTACTGAATACGGTAAAATAAAAAAAAGTGTAAGTGGAAGGAAAATGTACTACCAGAGTGAGTGACATTACTAATGTGGTATTGATTTGCGGTGTGTGTGTGTATGTGTGTGTGTGTGTGTGTGTGTGTGTATGTGTGTGTGTGTGTGTGTATGTGTGTGTGTGTGTGTGTGTGTGTGTGTGTGTGTGTGACTACAGGTATACTAAAACAACTTCTCGGGGACCATTTTTTATGCAAACATTATTTTGTTCTTTTTATGTCAGCTGGTTTTTCAGAGTTCATTTTCGAGTAACTTTCAATAGCATGTGCTGAAAAATAAGTATGTGATCATTTTTACCAATCACTTTTTTCTTTTTAATACATTTTGCGCTGGAGAAATTTGTCTGCGTTTCCAACTAAAGTTTTCGATATAGAGTCAGGCGGGAAAGGACAGGTGTCGTTCCATCATTGTCCGGCGAGAAAGTATGGCCACGTGAAAGTATTATGTGGTACACATTTTTTTCCTTGCTGCATTTTCTGTAGTCACTTTTTCTTCCTTGTTTTTTGTAACGATGATCATTACTCTCATTGTTTTTGTTGACATTACTTACATAATTTTGTTCGGTACGATTTTACCCTTAAACGCTGGAAGAAGCAGATCTACATTTATACGTGAGAAAGACTGGACGCTGGTCCTTTTGTGGAAATGTGTTTTACAGGCGATAGAACTGTGAGAGCACGGACACATTTGCCCAGAATATGTGTTCGACAAAAGGAAATGAGACACAGGGTTCCCGTCCAAAGTTAGTTCATCAACACAAACCATGTGCTTCGTGTCGTCTCGTCGATGACATGTTGCAGGCAAGTGTGTCCGCACGCTGAGGCTCATGGTAATGTTTGAACACACCGACAAGCACTCAAACTACGCATCCCAGCCTCCACATCTCTCATCCGAGAGTCCGATATTCTGCAGGCCTATTTACGCTGACCACCAGGTTTTTCGGTGCACCTAGCTTTGCGTTAGACGAGTCCCTCATATTAACATACAGGTGCACCCCTCAACCATCCACGAGTGAGTGGATATATAGTAGTGTCGTGGTAGGCGACAGGGTACAGCACCCAGCCATAACCAGCAGGCGCCCAAACTCGTAATGATAACCCCATGTGTTCAAAACCTTAGTCGTCGTGTCCTGTACTACCCTAAAGGTATACACTAAAAAAACTTAAGCTTTCACATTCAGGCCTTGCTGCTACCATTATCATCATTTTTATCAAGTGAAATTATCGCTTATAATTATTTATCGTCCGTATGTAAGTTGTGAGTTGCTTTGTTGTATCACCAACGAAGTTGGAGGAGGTTATGTATTCACCCATGTTTGTCTGTTTGATTGTCCACACGATATCTTCAAAAGTTCTTAACGAATTTCGTTGAAATTTTGTGAAAGAGTGGGCCATGGGCCAAGAAAGAATTGATTGAATTTGGGGGCGGATCCGGATCTGGATCAGAAGTATCCCACACAATGTTTCCAAAATATCTCAATGAATTTCAATGAAATTTTGTGGAAGCGTGGACCATGGACCAAGAGAGAATTGATTAAATTTTTGTGCGGAACCGGATCCGGATCTGGAGTCTTTGTATCCCGCACAATATGTCCAAAAGTTCGCACTGATTTTCAATAAATTTTTGTGGAAGGGTGGGCCATGGGTCAAGGAACAACTGATTAAATTTGGGGGCGGAACCGGATCCTACGTATTCCACACAATATCTCCACGGATCCTTTTAAATGGTAATGACATTGGCGGAGGTATGCGCTCTCTGACCACTGTCTGGTTATTAATATTATTATCATTATTATTGTTATTATTATTATTATTATTTTATTATTATTATTATTATTATTATTATTATTATTATTATTATTATTATTATTATTATTACTATTATTATTACCGTTCTTATTTTTCACCATTACATTCTGGTCGTCAGGGTAAGCACACCGTTTCCATCCTATCTTTGATATTTTAAAAGTGCTTAAAATGCAAACACCAGCTATTCTAAGCACGGAATATTAAAAAGTAAGTGAGAGTGTGGGTGTTAAAGTTACGTGTGTTTATAATATTCTCTGCTTACTGGGTCTTGCACTAAAGGGGGCCTGTCGTGGGGATGTGGAGGGCAAGGTGGTGGAGGGATGGGGTTGAGGGGCGTGTGATCGAGGTGTGGTGTGAGTTGGAGAGAGGGCGGTATGATGGAGGATAACAGGGTGACATAGAGGCTGTTTGTTTATGGCCATTCTCTACGAGGTTAAGGCGCCTAATTAAAGAGAAAGGGAGATAGGCACACAGACAGACAGATAGGTATAGATAGACAGTAGACAGAGATAAACATAGATAGATAGATGCAGAAAAGAAAGAGAAAGAGAAGAATACGTGTATGAGTGAAAAGATTTATTTAACTTTCTCATAGTCTGGACAACTGTAGTATTTTTTCCAGCAAACGCCATACGAATTTATGAAGCCAAGAATGAGGTACAGGAGTCTTGAGTTAAAAAGAGGCATTCATTTATTATTAGAGAAACACCTCATTGGGGGAGAGACTGAAATTAGGAACGAGAAATTAAGGAAACAGGCATTATTAAACGATGGAATTAGAGGAGGATTAGGTGACGATTGAGATGAATTATACTGTTTTTACCTTCACTTGGTTCCTGTTTTCGTCGTTTTGCAGCTTTTCCCATGTAGTTCAGTAGCGGAAAAAAATAATTCTACAGCTCTACATTCTTTCCATAGCATTTCTTCGTGGTTCATATCATATTCTAATGCTAATCTACTTCTAGAACTCAGAATTCAAGATGGAGAGACGGTAATTTTAGGCCAGGTTAGTGTATAAAGGGAATAGTTAACGCTCACGAACGGGACATCTCTCATATTCCATTCCAACTCAAGCCATACGATTTTATTCAGCAGAGGGTGACACAAGAGTCTGAGGTTGTTAAAATGGTACTGGTCATACTGTATAAGAATATAAGAAGTGAGGATAAATGCGGTAGTCCAGTTGGCCCTCACCAGACAGCTCCTAAAAGAATAACTAAACTACTAGAATGAAATAAGGATAATAAAGAAGGCCAAGTTAAAGTAAAAGGAGTATAGATAGGTGACGCTCTTTCAGATCCACTCAAGACGTTGAGGTAAACATTTGTGGTGGAATTACAAAGATATCATGACAACACCCTGGATATTTTTTACGCTACCTCCGGACGATTTTATTCAGCTTTGGAGAGACTGTTCGAGCTGGAGGGGTTGGATATAGGCCCGTATTGTCGTTAGTTAAGAAAGCTCCCTAACACCTCTTCCTTAGCGATTTATTTTGCTTATCGTCCTATATTGGGCTATATAAATGTTACCAATATCTCCATACTCAGCATGAATACAAAATGACACTAACCAGCCATATCCAAAAATAAACAGCTAACGAAAGGGTGTTAGGGAGCTTCATTAACCCCTCCACTGTGAGAGGTTATTTGCTAAGTTGGATGAAATCGTCTGCATACACCACTCAGCTGAATAAAACAGTCTGGGGGGGAGCTGGAATAGAGTACTAGAGTTACCCCGAACAAATGAGGGTTAAACGTAGGGGAGGGAAGGGATACGAGGAGTGGTGGTTATTATTAGTGACGTCAGTAGGGGAGGGGAAATAATAATGATCAAGAACTTAGGGGAACAGGTTATTATTAGAGATGGAGAACAGAACAAGAGGAAGATCATGAGGTGAGGGAAAGATTGGGTTAAACTGGTACCTGTAGAAAAAATTGCACGGACCCCTCAAACGCATTATAGCAACATCACCACCATCACCATCACGACCAGCAATCAATCAATCAATCAATCAATCATCATCATATTCATCATGACCCTTCTAGCAATGGGATATTCATTTTCATTTTTATTGTCGGTCCGTCGAAACTTGTATACAAACTACTGGCGGTAGCAAAGACACTGTAATTATAAAACACGTCATCAGAATGAAGTGGCTAGCTACGACAAGTCATAACCCACCACTAACTTGCTTTTACTGCGTCCATGATCACCTAAAAACCAACAGAACTCTTACATACATCCGTGAGTACTTAAAACCTGCTACATTCATTTCTGAGCCTTAAATAAATACTGCTACACATACTTCTGACCGTAAAAATCGCCACATTTAACTCTGGCTTTAAAATATCACTACATTTATGTTTAGTATCTTGAAAAAAAAAAGCCGGTACGTTAACCCACTTCCTCAACAAAGAAAAGAACTTGGCTTATGTACCAGTGCACACACAAAAGAATTACAATAGTCACCGAGTATTAAAAAAACAGCAAAATTAAGATATATTCCCTTAAAAAATTGCCATATATATATATATATATATATATATATATATATATATATATATATATATATATATATATATATATCCAAATCCTCAAAAAAACTGCTATATTTATCCTTGAACCTAAAAAAAAATACTGCTACATATATCTTTGAACCTTTAAAAAAAAAAGATATGTTTTTCTGCACGTCCTAAAAAAAAGATTTCCACATTTACTGCACCTGTCAGCATTAAAATACCGAGCATACCGTACCCAGGGACCCGCGTATATCCCAGCACATCGATGGGTGTGACGGGGCCAGGGAATAAAAGATATCGCTTCATGATCGGGGTCATTCCGGGATTCAGCCAGTGTTGAAATGGTGAAATAATTGCACGTTTATAAATCTCCATGGGATTAATTTGGGCTTGGTTCCACCCCCTGCAGCCCTCCCCCTTCTCTCTCTCTCTCTCTCTCTCTCTCTTGAGAATAATTGAATGAAAGTAATGGGGGAGAGGGCAAGGCGGGGAGAAGAGTGAGCAGGAGTAGGAGAAACAAGGGGAAAGAGTAGAGGAAAATAAAGAAAACAGGATTAAGAGGAGAGAGTAAGAGAGTGGAGAGAGTAGGAAGGGGATAAAGGAGTGGTGGAAAGAGGGGAGAGGAAGAGGGGAAAGAAGAAGGAGAGGGAGAGGAGGAGGGAGTGGGTAGAGGGCAGGGAGAAGTAGAGGAGGCCGGATAAGAGGGGATAATCCAGAGCGGAAAGGTGAAAAGAGTGTGCTGGGGAGAGAGAGAGAGAGAGAGAGAGAGAGAGAGAGAGAGAGAGAGAGAGAGAGAGAGAGAGAGAGAGAGAGAGAGAGAGAGAGGGAATGTGTGTGTGTGTAGGGGGGGGTCTTGGAGGGGGTGTTGAGAGGAATGGAGAGGAGGAGGAGGAGGGGAAAAAGTGAGAGCATATGAGGAATGAATGAGGAGAAAAGAATACTGAGTGAGGAATGAGTATGTGGGACTGTGTGGGGAGGGAGAAAAGAGTGCTGGGTGAGAGTGAAGGGTGAACTGAGGGGAGGGGGGAAGGGAAGGGGAAGAGGGGGAATTATTAAGGGGAAGCGGAGGGGAGGATGTGTGTATGTGGAGGAGGGATGCAAGAAGGGGAGCGTGTGTGGGACGAGGAGGGAAACATTTGAGTTGGGAAGAGAGGAGTGTGTGTGAGCGTGCGTGGGGGAAGAGTGAGTGAGTGAGTGCAGCTGTGTATGTGTGAGAGAGAGAGAGAGAGAGAGAGAGAGAGAGAGAGAGAGAGAGAGAGAGAGAGAGAGAGAGAGAGAGAAGCGTGGGGAAACTGCATATGTATGATGCTGGGCGTGAGTAAAGAGAACCAGGGAGAGTAGAGGGAGTTTGGGAAAGGTAGGGAGGAGGGGGATGGGGAGGGATAAAAGCAGGTGTGTCCGTATTAATATTTCCCCGTGTCCTGTGCTGCCTCCCCGCGGCGTTAATACAATTAGGCCAGAATGAAAAACGCTGTCCCTCTGAATTTCCTGAATAAAAAATCGACTTGATCCGTAAAATTTGGCTAAACTGAGGACAAATGGGCCTTTATTTCCCTTTGTTTAACTTCCGGGACGAGGGACAAGGGCTGACATCACTTCCCTTTGATATGACATCGCGATGACATTCTGTGACATGATCGTATTGTGGTGTCACTTTGACGTTCCCTGTATGATATGACTTCGGTTTGGCATGCCCTCCTGACCATGATCACTTTGACATGATCACTCTGTCATGACCACTTTGCCATGACCTCCTGGACATGACGTTACTTTGATCTGACGTGATATGATTTCACTTTTAGTGTGACCTTATGACATGACCTTTGTGACATGACATCTATGGATCATGACCTCCGATATGATCTTTGCTTATCTGCCATACCATACCACAGTCCAGTTCAATTAATCGCTAAAGTTTTTTTTTTTTTTTTTTTTTTTTTTCCGACTCTAGGCATAACCTTCACAGCCTGGTATCAAGGCCCAGCAGTCCTCCAACATACCATACACCACTAAAGTACGTGAGTCATATCCCCTTACTCCTCCTCAGTACACTTTCTATCTCTCAATCTGTCTCATATTATAGTGTCTAAATTAGGGACCATTATGGTATTATCATCCTTTCCTCAACATTTTTTTTTTAATAACTGTACCCATTCTGTAGCATAGGCGTTGCAGGTAGCCACACTAAGTAATTTAATGTAGTCCCACAAAGCAGTTCAGAGTGGTATTATTATTTTGGATTCTCTGCTCCTCACAGTTCTTAATATAAAGCGAGTGATGCTGTTAAGTATACTACGAACACAGATACGTTTGTTTTCTCTTCTCATGCAAACTATGTCTGCTAGATCCCTTTCCCACTGAACAGTAATATATTATTTTTTTCTTCATTTACAGCAATTTGTATTTTTTATTCGGTTTACTTTATGGCTGCTATACCTTAATATTTCACAGTTCTATACCGGTATATCAATTTGTTATCGCCAATCCGCCAGCTCTGTTATATGAAAAACGTTATCGGGTGCAGACATGGATCAGCGTAATAGCTCAAGCGTAAGGGAAGTCCGTATGATTAAACATCCACATCCTCGTTGGCAGCAGAGTGGGCCGAACGAGGAGCCAGTAGCTGGATACTCACCTGCTGAAGTATTAGCGCTTCCAGGCGTAAACACAAGCCCCGGCGTGGAAGCTCAGGCGGTACTAGAGCACGCACGGAATGATGTATTAATTGGAGAGAATACACGACCATGCTTTATCTACACACAGTTATACTTTAGTGCAACATTAAATTTTATCTCTGTTCTCTATTAATACTCTATGTAGTGCGCAATAAATAAAATGTATAACTTGTGTTACCTCATTCTCACATCGAATATATAAAATATTTCATGCATTCCAGACTGTCTCTACCGTGTGACCAGCGATTTTAATTTGACCGTAATTGCATAGCAAATTGCTAATTACAGAAAGTTAATGATTATCTGGCAAGATGAAAATTTGTCCTTTGCGTTAGCAACGGATTGTAAAAATCACTGACAACATCTAAGTAGTTATATTTCTTTGATAGACACTTATAATGATAATAATCGCAAATTAACAGTTACATACACATTCTCACATCTACGATATTCACATGCGTGAACGTTCCACTCAATCGCTTACATCTACATAATCCGACGCACACACACGCACGTATACCCCCCCCCCAACACACAGACACAATTTCGTATATATAAACAAATGGACGGGGCAGCAGGAAAAGCTAAGTGCTTCCACCAAAACAAATGCTTTTTAAAGTTGGGCTCAGACGGATGAAACAATAAAAAAAAAAAAAAACGCAGTCCATTACAAAACTCGTTCGCATTTTATCCCCTCGTTTTTGCTGGCGGCGCCGAGCTTAACTTTTAATCGAAAGTAAATACTGATATACAGCGGGGCCAGGCCGGGCAGGGTGGAGGTGGACCTCTGGGACTGAGGTAGCTGCCACTATCTTCTTCATTCATTAGTATTTTATGTGCAATTTACTACCCATTCACGGTGTTTAATCTGGGGTTATAGCAGCAGACGGTGAATACATTGCCTGATCTTTTATGTTAATGAGGGAAGGGGCTTAAATGACACTGTAAAAATTAGCTTGGTCAAAGAGAACGATACCTGATAATAATAATAATAATAATAATAATAATAATAATAATAATAAAAATAAAAATAATGATAATAAAACACTAAACTCACTAAAACCCCCAAAATATCCACATTACACCCACGTAATATCAAACCCACCCACGAATAATTACACTGCAGGAATCCGGTCGGAGGCCAGGTAGGAGGGAGTGTTGACCCTTCGGCGAGTACAAAAATAGGGGCGTGCATGTTTTACGGGCCGGATTATGAGATTGGGGCGGGACGTGGTGGTTAATGAGAGGGTTTAGGACCAGAATTAAGAGCAGGGAATGAACCAGGTGGGGTGGGGGTGAAGGGTAGGGGTGTGAATGAGTAGTGGTTGATGAGGGAGATACGGGTGATGAGATGAGGGCGAGTGCGAGGTTGTGAATGAACAGTGTGTGTGTGTGTGTGTGTGTGTGTGTGTGTGTGTGTGTGATGGGGTAGTGAATGCGAGGAGTGGTTAAAGAGAGGGTTTAGAACAGGAATTAAAAGAGGAAAATAAATCTGGTGTGAGGGGGAGGGAGGTAGATCAAGGGGGGTGGGGAGTGAGGATATGAATAAATAGAGTATGGTTGTGGTGAACGGGTGGGGGGAGGATGGATGTAGGGCTGTGACTGAACAATGTGGCTGTGGTCTGGGAGAGTGTAATGTGCATGTGAATGTGATAGGGTGGTGGTGGTGAATGTGTGGCTGTGAGCAAATAGAGTATGGTTGCGTGTGTGAATGCGGGGAAGTGATGAATGAACCGGGTGTAGTGATGGGAGAGAGTGAGGATGTGAGTGAATAAGCGTGTGAGTGGTGGCTATGAGTGGTGGTGAAAGTGGGGTGGGTGGGTAATGAACGGTTTATGGTAGGCATGAAGAGAGCGAATAAGCCTGGTGTGTGGGTGTTGAGAGGGGATGAGAAGGGGGGAAGGGTGGTGGGATGAATGTGTAAGTAGTAGTGAGTGTGAGGGGGCAGAGAATGAACTGGGTATAGCAAGGAAGCGTGATGGTGAGAGTATGAATGTGAGTGACAGTGAATGAACAAAGGTAGGAGTGTGAGTGATGATGAATGGGAGGTAAGGTTGTGTTGGTGTGGGAACGTGACTATGTGTGTGTGATAGAGGTAGCGATGAGGTAGTGATATATGATGGTGAGAGGAGTAGAGGTTCCGGGATGAGGTGAGGCAATACTGAATATGATGGACAGTGAGTGTGGAGTTGGTTAATGCAAGGGTTCAGGGTGGGCATTAAGAGTGGGGGAGTGAATTGGATGAGAAGGGATGGGGGAGGTGTAAGTGTAAGGTTGTGAATGAATTGCCAGTTGGTGCGGTGGGGAATGTGTGTCAGTGTGTGTGAATGTGAGTGGTTGGTAAATGAGAGGGAGTGGGCACTGAATAGGGTGCGGTGATGAAGGAATATGATGACGTGTTATGAGTATAACAGCGAGTGGTTGAAAGTATGAGTGGCTGTGATCTTGAGTATGAGCGGTAGTGAATGAACAGGTCTGTGGTGATGATGGTGAATGAGAGGGTGAGAAAGAGAGGGTGAGTGTGTGAAAAAGTGAGTGTCTGAATGTGTCAGAGTATTAGAGTGTGAGTATAAGTGTGAGCGGTAGCGAATATGTGAGGCAGTGAATGAACAGTGTGTGGTGGTGGTCGTGGTGTGACAGGATGAGTGGCTGTAAGAGGCGGTGAAAGTGAAAGATAATGAAACTGGGAAGTGATGAAAGTGGGAGGTAGTGAATGGGAAAGATAGTGAACGTGAAAGGTAGTGTTTGTTAGAGGTAGTGAATGTAAGAGGTAGTGAATGTGTTTGGTAGGTAATATACGGGGTAGCGAATGTGAGTGGTAATGAATGTGAGAGGTAGTGAATGTAAGGGTGTACTAGTGAATGTCATTGCAAGTGAATGTTAGTGATAGTGAAAGTGAAGGACAGTGTGAGTGGTAGAGAATGAACCAGATGTGTGTGTGTGTGTGTGTGTGTGTGTGTGTGTGTGTGTGTGTGTGTGTGTGTGTGTGTGTGTGTGTGTGTGTGTGTGTGTGTGTGCCTCATTGCAGTATACAGATTTTGAGTTACGCTTGTTTTGTCCTGTCATGATGGTAAATGCAAACATGAATGTGAATGAAGGTGAATAAAAGAGAATGTATAATGGAAAGTGAATGTGAAAGTAAATGTGAAATTGAACGTGAACGCGAAAATGAATGTAAATGTGATAGTGGTGATGCAGTGTAGTGTGGCTGAGTGGGCGTATTGTGTTGAGGTGAGAGGGTGTGGTGCATTGATATGGTGGGTAAGGAAAGGTGCGGTGGTGTTGTGTAGTGGTGGTGTGATGTGGTGTGGTGTGATATGGTGTGGTGTAATATGGAGTGGTATGGTGTGGTACGGTATGGTAGTGAGGGTGTGTTGTGGTGTTGTGTTTGTGGTGGGGTGGGGTGGGATAGGGAGAGTGTGGTGTGTGATATGGTGGAGTGGTGGGTGGTAAGGTAGGGAGGGTGCGGAATGGAGTAGCGTGTTGTGATATGTTGGGGTGCGGTGGGGAGATTGTGGAGTGGGGTGGGATGGTATGGGATGGTGCTGTGTGGTGTGGGTACATAGAGTGAGGTGGGGTAGGGTGGGGTTGGAACGGAGTGTGTGGAGGTAAGGAGGGGTTGGTGGGAGATTGGTGGGAAACTAGTTGCCAGTCACTGAATCCAAAACATATCTTGAGTCCGAATAATGAAGAATTACAACCCATTTTTTTTTTTTTTTTTTTTTAACAGTTGGAAAGATTTATCTAGATTCTGACACAATTTGAGGTAGTGGCCTTTGAACTTAACAGTAAGGGTGGTGCTTTGTGAAACATGAGTGTGGTATCGTGACGATGTACAGGGGAGAAGTGAAGAGAGTGTTCACGATGAAATATTTAAACATATATAGAACTTGGCATAGAAGAACACGACCAATCTAAATTCACCTACCTTAATCTTTTATGCTCCATATAACTCTAAAAACTCGTTTATACATAAAAAATGATGCTGTAATGTATCAACGGCTGTCATCTTCGAAAACAGTGAATGAATCCCGCATACATTTAATACTGCATAACTTTACCTTTCGTGCCCAGAGCAAGGTTGGGCGAGTACACGGCGATACGTTCAACACGGAGGTCCAGCTAACGAACAAAAACAAGCGCGGAAAAACACCAACATATAACGCGGACACTGCCACACACACCTCTGCCTCGTGGTGAGTGACGCCTGATGGGGAGTGATGGAGAGAGGGGGCCCAGGGGTACCACCTCCAACGCCTGTCATCCTTCCCCTGTCCTGGCTAGGTCTATTGTTCCAGGTTCCTGTTAAATGCTGGAACGTCAACCGCTGTCAGTTCTTGCAGAATGGCACACCAAACATTGCCCTATATTTAGCTATGACTAGTGAATGTTTAATCTGTGCAAAGCAACACATCTGGAGACTGGGTATGCCTGTTTGTCTAGCCTCCTCCCAGGCGAGACGAATCTTACGAGACGAAGTATTCCTTGGTTCGAACATTTTTGGAATGCTGATGGTCTTGAGTGTATTATCATTTGATTGGTCAAGTTATATGTCAAACTGTAACAAAACTAGGAACTGATTGATAAAGTGCGCGATGTTTTATTTCCGCTAAGTACAGAAATCCTAGATAGATGCGAGAGTCCATGGGGCTTTCCAAGTGAAGCATCATATGGGTTGCGCTAGAAACACCTTGTTTGTGAAAATCCGTAAGGATATAGTGACGCACCACATGAGGGTTCCCTGGAGTAAAGTACCTTGCGTGTGAAAATCCTCAGTGACTGACTAATCGGACCGCACTTAGAGATGCAATGTTGGTGAAAAAAAAAAAAAAAATCTTATTTTTTTTTTTTTTTTTTCGCCACACCTAGCATCAAATACCACACTTTGCTGATTATTTGTCGGGTCAGCGTATAATTACCAATAAAATTCAAAACAGATGAAAAACGAAGAGAGTGTGTGTGTGTGTGTGTGTGTGTGTGTGTGTGTCACGCCTCACATGACTATGACGTCACATTTTCTCACCTTTTGTCTGGCGATCGTGATAAGCAGATGCGATAAGGGTTTAACAGTTTTTTCACCATGATCGTAATCCCATTCCCCCGATTATTCATGTAATCTAGTAGCGTCTGTATATTAAAGGAAGCATGACTGTGTGTGTGTGTGTGTGTGTGTGTGAATCAATTATGCTACATAACACACACACCGAAAGGCATCTCCTGGTAAACATGTGCTGATTAATCGGGCGCTCCTGACTGCGCGTCTGTATACGCGAAGGTCTATATCCTAGAGGGAACAGTAACCGCTAAAGTTTAAAATACAGGTATTACAAATTATTCTCAGCC
Organism: Coenobita brevimanus; assembly: GCF_032717465.1. Classification (NCBI taxonomy): domain Eukaryota; kingdom Metazoa; phylum Arthropoda; class Malacostraca; order Decapoda; family Coenobitidae; genus Coenobita; species Coenobita brevimanus. The sequence goes on along the minus strand of NC_137027.1, from coordinate 6,655,872 downwards.
ATCAGAATTACACAACTTACTTGTAGCATTGATGATAGTGAAGCCCTGCCTATGGTAGAGTTGTTGGTGGTAATGACAGTCGTAGTATATACGTGGAAAAATAATAAATGTTTGTTGATCTGCTTACCTGAGAATGTAGGAAGTATCGTGTGGTATAAAAGAAAAGATTTACTCTGGAACATCTGAAATTACCGTATGTACATTAACCTTGCCTGAGAAATTCCAGTCCATAATATATAAGGTTTCGATAAAATAAAACTCTCCCAATACTTACGGAATTTATTGACTTTATTCATAACATACAAATCTGACTAGACATTATTTTTTTGGCGTCAATAAGAAGCTCTCCCGCGCCGTGGCCTCAACAACCAGTGGTATAGCGAGAGGCTGAACACAGTATAACATAGAACAGGTGGCAGGTAAACACACAGAACAGCTTAAATCTTTTGCTGATATGGAGGCCTTTAAGTATTTAAGTCCCAAGATGTATCATTTTACTCAAGGAATATCTAGCAGTCTTAAAGTTACTAGGGACAGTTTTCATCCTTTTGACTATTAGAAACTTACTTGGTTGAGAGAATCGTGATGTGGTGGCCTTGCAAAATACCTTAAAAGCGTCCATAGCAAGCGAAAGAGTGAATCCAAGCTCTTTCCTGTGACTCCCTCCCACCCATTTTACCCACTATGAATGAGTCACAGTGTAACATCTATCACAGCTCCATATATCTTACACACACACACACACACACACACACACACACACACACACACACACACACACACACACACACACACACACACACACACACACACACACACACACACACAAAACATTAACAGCAGAGGTGGTAGTAGTGGTGACAGTGGTTGTACCGTACATTGGCGGAGCGTGGTGTTAACGTATGAAGGGGCTACAGTTAGGATGAGTATGCACAGAGTATTATGAAATGACAGGGAGGAAAAAAAATACCCAGAACATACACGAATGCACAGGTAAATGCACAAGATATACAAGAAAATGATGATTAGTTAGAAAAATGCCTAGACTGAAACGAAAACAGTAAGATGGTAGACAGTACATATGCAAAACGGGGATCGTAAATTAACAGACTATACACGAAACAATTACATCGACGAATAGATTTTAAAAAATTGACAAAGTATAAGATAATGAATACAAGCGTCAGTAAAAGAATCAGTGCATAAAATATACATGAATTGATGACATGGATAAATAATGCTCAGAAATGACACGTACGATAAGATATTGCATGTCAGTGAAATGGAAGAATGCACAAAATATACAAGTTTTATTACATGGGAGATAAATGCGCGAAATTGGCAGGAAAATTGAGTTTATCGATATATGCGTGGATATAAAACAGCTGCACAGAAGAGATCCTGATGAGATGATGAAAAGTACGAAATGAAGGAATAATGACAGAATAACTATGGAAAAACGATTATATATATGCAAATATGGATAAAGGATGAATGTACAGAACAGACGTAATGACAAAGTGAATAGTGGAACACGAAAATTCAAGGAAGGATGCACACACAGAAAAGGAACGAGAAAATACATTGAAGAAAAAGTAAAGAGAAACTGAAAGATGTCATGTAGAGAAAGTAAACATAGAAGATGGAAAACAGATACAGAAAGCATGGAAGAACGAGAAGCTAAACACTCCCTAGAAATTAATACTAAGGAAATTCATAACACTTAATAAATGCAAGGGACAACGAACCATAGTTATCTTAATGAAACTTAAAATTTCTAAGTACACTTTCGAAATCTGAGTCGTTATTAATAAGCGTGTCAGCCCCTATTTTGTATCCTTCCGGAGAATTCCCTTTTTTTTTTTTTTAACAAGGGAAAAACATTTGTTGTCATTGTTTTCTCAGTGTACTGTGTTAAAATTTTAAGTATAGGTCAGTCGTCTGAGTCTGCTGATATTTTTTTACATAGTTTTCTTTTTTACATTTTGTGTTAAAATTTTAGGACCTATGACAAACCTTTAGCCAAATAAAATCGTCAAGCGTTAGCTGGAATAAAATGCTAGAGTTGCCCCGACCACTTAAAATAATTCTCTTCTCCACTTTAAAATCGAAACACATCCTTCAAAAAATGTGTCCTGCCTTCAGCCCCGACCCTCGTAAAAAAATACAGGGGCGGAACAGAAAGGCTCTCTTGAACGCCGTGCAGGGGGGAGAGGGGGGGGAAGGGAGAGTTTCATCAGTACAGCTTGGTAGTGGATGGTGGTGGTGGTGGGTCGGGGATGGAGGTGTAGAGGGGAGATGGAGGGGTGGAGGTGGAAGAGGGAGAGGTGGAGAGAGAAATGGAGAAGGGCGAGTGGAAAAAGAAGGGGAGAATGGGTTAAGAGGTTAGGGAGAAGGGGGAAATGAAGATCAGAGAAGGAGAGGTGAAGTTTGAAGAAAGAGAAAGACTCAAGAAAAATGAGGAGAGTGCAAAAAAATAAGGAGAGAGAGAGAGAGAGAGAGAGAGAGAGAGAGAGAGAGCAGACGGATTGAGAATGAAATAGGAAGGGAAGCAGTCAGTGAAAGAAAAAGAAAAACGAAAAATTCAGACACCAAAAGTTGTAGATTTTGACATATCCAAAGATTCTAAATATTGCACTTGGTGTGTAAGACAAAAAGTATGGGTGGTAAATTGTAAAAACGTATGGGTGTAAATTTAAAAAAAAACGTATGGGGGTGTGTAAATTATAAAAACGTATGGGGGTGTGTAAACTGTAAAAACGTAGGGGTGTGTAAATTATAAAACTAATGGGAGTGTAAACTGTAAAAAACGTATGGGTGTGTAAATTGTCAAAACGTATGGGTATGAGTAAATTGTAAAAGTGTATGGGTGTGTGTAAAGTGCAAAAGGGTATGGGAATTTCAGCTGCATATACCATGAGAACGGAAAAGAAAAATATATCCTTCTGAAATTATAAAGAAAAGCAGCTCACAATCAAGCATACCATCCTTGCCGAGATGATGGGAGCCGTAGTGCCTATTCTGCTGCCGTTTTTCCCTGCAGCAGTTTCAGCACTTTTTCCTCTTTTTCCCTCCTCTTTTTTTCTCTTTTTCTTTTTCCTCTCTTTTCTCTTTTTCCATTCGTTTTCCTCTTTTTCCTTTCTCTTTTCGCTTTTTCCTTTTCCCTTTTCCTTTCTCCCTTTTCACTTTCTCTTTTCTCGTCCCTTCTTTTTCTTCCTTTTTTTCTCATTTTCTTTTTTCCTCTTTTTCCTTTCTCTTATTTTCTCCGTCCTTTCTCATTTTCCTTTTATTTCCTTTTTTTGTGCAGAACAAGGAAAGGCCGTAAGGAAATGGGTGACAGGACAGAGGAGAGAGGGAGGGAGGGAGGGAGGGAGGGAGGGAGGGAGAGAGAGAGAGAGAGAGAGAGAGAGAGAAAGAGAAACGAAAAATAAAGTAAAGGAAAAAAAAAAAAACGAATGGGAAGACTGAAAGAGGCATCAATGACAAATGAGGTAATGTGTAGACAGGGAGAGGAAGACTGAGAGATGAGATACAGAAAGGGAGATGGGAAGGAGGGGAGAAGGAGAGATACCGAGGAGAATGAGTGAAGGGGCAGGAGGACAAGGGATAGATGTGGAAAGCAGGAAGATGGAAGGAAGGAAAGTAAGGAGGGTGGAAATAAGGAAGGACGGAGAAGTAAAAAGCAAGAAATGGAGGGAGGAGGATGGGAAGAGGGAGGAATAAGAAGGATCGAGTGAAAGCTCAGAGGTGGGGAGAAAAGAAGGAAGGAAAGGGGTAGGCATGAAAAAGGGAGGACAGCCAAGAAGGAAAAGTTAGAAAGAGGAGAGAAAGGGAGGTCGGCATGAAAGACAGAAAAGGGGAAGAGAAAGAAGGAAAGAATGGAAGATAAAGGACTGACAGGGAGGGAGATGGGGAGATAGGGTTGGCAGACTGAGGGGAGGGAAAGAAGGAACGAAAAATGCAAGGAAGAAGGAAGTTACGACAAAAAAGTATAAATGAGGGAAAGAAAGAAGGAATGGAAGCGAAGATGGGTAGGAAAGAGTGAAGAAAAGGAAGGAAGGAAGGAAGGAAGGAAGGAAGGAAGGAATGAAGGGAAGAAAGAAAGAAGGGAGGAAGAGGGGAAGACAAAATAGTTAGGAAAGAGTTAAGGAAGGAAAGGAGGGAAGAGAAGGAAGAAAGGGAGGGAGAGGGGAAGCGAAGATGGGTAGGAAAGAGTTATGAGAAGGAAGGAAAGAAGGAAGGCACGGAAGGAAGGAAGGGAGGGAGAGGGGAAGAGAATTTATGAATTACCAATGCCATAGTTTAGCATGCCAGAGGGTCGTGGATTTGGGAGTCGGCTGGCCCGCATTTTATAGCCAGAAATTCGTCCCCTTGCATTCCCTATTTTGCCAGATTTTGCGAGTCTCTTTCTATATCAAAATCATTATTATGACACCAGAATTTTGTCCGGCAGGGTTTTGCATTTGTGATATTTCTGTGAGACTCTTGTTATCATCATTATTTCCCTAATCCCCAAAACGAGTTTGTATTTCGCAATGTTTTTTGAGTCTCTTTCATCATCATTATCATCATCATTATCATCATCATTATCATCATCATCATTATCATCATCATCACCCCATAATTTCGTCCGGCTGGGTTTTGTACTGTATTTGTGAGATTTTGTGACTTCCATCCTCCTCCTCCACCTCTTTCTCATCATCATCATCATCATTTATTAAGCCTCTCACTGTAGGAACAACTCGTAGTATTTTATTCCAGCACACTCCAGACGATTTATTCAGCTGCATGTAAAAAAAAAAAAAAAAAAAAATCGAGAGTATTTAAGTCGTTATACAAAACTAAAATTCTAGGCCTAACAATTTTGCACTTGGTTTTAGAATGCAGTGGGCAGGAAAATTTATAGACCCCTTACATAAAGAGAGATTGTTTTAGGTGATATTAATTCGTGCACTGCCATGACGAACTCTTCTTTATTGATTTACTGATTTATTTTATTTATGATCTTACATATAGATTGTTTTGGGTAATATTATCCCCTTGAATCCGCAGATGTTTATAACTTATTTATATTTAGTGTATTTATTTTATGAACTCTTTATTTTATGGAGTCTTAAAAAAAAAAAAAAAAGTATCATTTTGCATATTATTCCCTTAAATCCGATTCCGTATTTTTAGTTCATCCTTATTAAGAGTTTACATCGTTTATATGTAGACCCCTAACATAAGAGCTTGGTTTACTTAATGATAACCTCGTCATGTAGATTAAGTAGTGTTTTACGTAATATCCTCTTCAATCAGATTAGGTTGCATTTAGTGTGTTCATGCTAACACCAGACAATATTATTCAACTAATAATTGACTTCGGACAGATCTTTCTAACAGTGAAGAGGTTAATAAGGTATATATACTGTACTGAACACCTCCCATTCGTAAATTCTCGCCAGAGCTGAATAAAGTCATCAGGTGGTAACAATAATACCGCAGGATATAATTTACGTCATTGGAGTGAAGTGGCGAACCTCTTCACTACGTAGACGCTTTTTTTAGTTGCTTATACCCGCTACCTCCAAAAGATTTTATTTACCATATTACTGACCTTTGGAACAGAAGTGGTTAGATACAGCCTCCACTGAGCCCTCCACTATCAGAGGTCCATCCTAACTTGAACATTATTCGTCTGATCGCAGCAGGAGTAGAAAAAAACAAAAGTCAGAATAATGAAGGAGTACAAGGCGGGTGAAGAAGTCACGCCAGACAAAAAATATCCATTAAAAAAAAAAAAATAGTTCAAGCACATTAAAAAGAACCACTTGAAAAACATTAACCCAGAAACACACACAGGAGTTTTCCATTTACCTAGAAATCATAGACTGTCACTTTCCATGTAAGAATAAACATCCATACATCAAATTCAAGATGAAAATACATGGACAATTTGGTAAAGGGTGCATAAAAATAAATTCCATGAAAAATTAATGGATATAAGGATAACAGAATCCACAAAAGAGGAGGGTATTGATGCTCTGCTGATGGTAGATATTTTAAAGAGAATCAGACACCACCTCTAAGATCCACCTCCCATGTTCGATCCTCGCCAGTCGGTCCGTGAGATCCTCCTAACCCCTTTCAATACGATGACGTCTTTCTCTCCAGGCTGATGGTTTTGTTCTATTTAGGAAAACATCCGTCGTAGAGTAAAGAGTAGAAAACAGCGTCCATTAACTTCATTATATTGCGGTCTTGTTCATAGTCCTGATGCTGGTGGATTATCTTATTCAGTCTGGTGGCAGTAACCTCGAGAGCATACAAAACTCCCTAGCACCTCTTACTTATCATTTTCTTTCTGTATCTGATACGTTAATTTAATTTTGTATTATGTTATTTTTTGTGATTTGCGTTAATATGAAAGAATACAATAATATACATGGGAACAAGTATGCTGTAATTGTGATCTACGTTCATTTGAAAACGATATTAAAAATACAGGGTAATAATAAGCTGTAAATATGCAAACTAAATGGCCAGGGAAAAGGTGTTAGAAAGCCTCCTAATTTGATGAGAATACAGGCCTTGGAGAGGGGTCAGAAAACAATGTCCATTAAGCTCTTCAGTAAAAAGGACGTCGATTTTCATTTTTTCCATCACTTTGGGAAGACCTCTCGTAGTGAAGGAGTTACAGATCTCGCAGTGGAGGGTTAAATCTCGTAGTGACGGGATTACAGATCTCGTAGTGAAGCAGTTACAGATCTCTCGGCCTTAGCAGCCTCCACAACACACCTACAGACGGGTTTACACACGCAATTTGAAAGCATGAAATTATTGGGACGCCTGTGTATGGCAAGTGGACACCCCAAATTATTTCGCCCACTGAATATATCACTCGAGCAGGGATGGCGGTTCGGGTTCCCTGTTTACACCCGGCAGAGGTATACCAGGACTGAGTAGATTTGGCCCTGTTTTGCTCAGCCATTGCTTACATTATCAGACCCTGGGCTACTTTCAACACACATGCATCGAGACTTGTCTATGTAATGCAGACTATTGTGGATCGTACCCCCACTAGCTCAGGAGGTTCGCTGGTACCGTTTCCTTAGCGATTGTATTTTGTTTACACGCTGCACCTTAGTATTCTCTGGTATTTTCCATTTACATCGAATTTCCCGGATATATCGCAGACGTGAATATTAACACTTTTGAAGCGGAGGACGTTATTTCGTTTTTGCAGTCCTGATGAATTTATTCACTTTGGGAAAAGTTTCTTGACTGGAGGGGTAAAATAAAGCCTATATAAATCCCTTCATGGAGGGGTTAAGTACGGTCTCAATAAACCCCTTCAGTATGAGACGCCAATGCTAAGATGAATAAAATCGCTTGGCATCACCGAGAATAAAAAAGGACGTGACCCGGATTCCAGGGTTAACGTTAAACCATATGCAGAAAAAACTAATAAGGAAGAAGTGCTAGGGAACCTCCTAAGCCAACACGACCACGTCTCTCACTCATTGGGGTGGGGAATGAATGAACTCGCAGGACCGAATTCTGAGTGGCACAGGAGGCTGCGTAACACAGTTTCCCTAGCGATTTACTCTACGTCATTACACCTTATTCTCCTGTACGCTAAATATGCAGTGTTAACGCAGACTCAGTTTACACCCATAAAATACACAAGGATACTGAGGTGTAATATGTAGAATAAATCGCCAAGGAGATGGTGTTGTGAAATCTCCACAAAGCCACTCAGAATACGACCCCTAATCACGACATAGGGATTACAAAGTCAGCAAAATGTGGAATACGAAGCCCGCGTTGAGGGAAGAACATAAGGTTGGCATTATTGTCTCTATTTTTACATTTCGTCTCACGTGTACTGTCACTGGTAAAAGTTCGTGAGGGACTGTGGGAGTGTGGGTGTATCTAATCTCTCTCTCTCTCTCTCTCTCTCTCTCTCTCTCTCTTCGTCACCTCTCACCCCTTCTCTCCCCTTCCTCACTCCCATGCTCACCTCTCCCTCTCAAACTTTCAATCATTCTATCACCTCACATTTTTTCACCCTACTTTCTCTCTCTCTCTCTCTCTCTCTCTCTCTCTCTCTCTCTCTCTCTCTCTCTCACACACACACACACACACACACACACACACACACACGAAGTTCTACTATGTGTGTTCGTGTGCGTGTCATCACATAGCCACACACAGCCTCACCGTCCAGAAAGGAGTGGGGATCAGCTTCACACACACTCACATAAAACCCCATGGATTTTACGAGCAACGATACTGTACAGTCGCGGTCAATAGTCCCTTTACACCTTTTCGAAATCTCAAAGCCAAAAGAGATCTTGGTAAATTAGGTAGTAAAATTGGAACGGGCTGAAGTCTCGCTTTTTAAGATGCGTAAAGGGAGTATGAAACTGCGCGTAAGGTAATCACAATTGTCTTTATAGTTTCGCCTCCAATGCACAAACACCGAGAAAGCACAACAGTCTGCTGTAAATAGTTTTTATATATAGACTGGCAAGTTTCTTTTAATATCAGCAAGTTTTTTTTTAATCATATCGGCAAGTTTCTCCTCAGACCACACTGTATTTACAAGCTATGCAGATGCTTTGGGTTATTATAGATATACAGCAACTATATGTATAATTTTTCAATATATCACGTCACATAGCATCATGCAGCTACAAGTTTATGCGCTTTCATTCTGGCTCGCACACCATCACAAACCCAGTTAAAACATAAATTCATAAACATTCCATCAACGATTTTACATATTTATCAATCTCGTAAAAACAGCTCGTTATTTTACACATTTCTTAGCACTTAATTTACAACCTTTTACTTACTTTTTTCCTCTAAGTTTTTTTTTTTTAGTCTTATGTTACCACTCCATGCTTTATTTCCGTCACAGTATATCTCAGAATACCATGCACGTCCATTAGTCATTCGCGTTTTCTTTGGCATTCTAACATTTTCCTTTCACTCCCTTCAGGGTGTTTACCAAGAAGTTTTACGGCCTTATTACTAAAACTCAGTGTACAAAGATGCAAAAGAGCGTCTCATCTTTGACAACAGCTTTATGGAATACCTGTAATAGATGTGGTTGGCCTGCATCAAATATTACAGTTAGTTGTCAGGAACGATACTGAAAGGTCTGACATGTTCTATCATCACATGCATCATAAATTTCCTTATAAAACTGGGGAGTTGTCCACACCTTCGCGCTCTAAGATTTGCTAATATAGCCCTCAGCTTCTTTCACGGTTTGTTTATCATGCAGATTTCTATTTTCTCAGGTTTTCTTCTGCAGGCCCGTCCTGAGTTTTAATTTTCCTTGTGAGCTTCCTTTCTCACTCTCCCCCTTTTTTTACACATGTAACAACTTTCACCTTTTCTTCTTGTCTAATATGCACTTTTCATTTCCCTTACATTTTCTTTGGCAGTCTATGTCACTCGGGGCTATTTCCTTAACACTATTCTTTAGTTTACCACGCTTTTTCATTCCTCTCTTGATTTCACGAACATTCACTGCTTCTATTTCTCTCTCATTTACTCTCAGCATCTACCCTCACGTGTTCAGAGCAGCTTCATTTCCCTCAGTATTTAAGACGGTCTACCCAGTAATCACATATCCTTCACGATTTTCTTAGACATTTCCCTTCCATTTTGCTTCCTTCAGAGAGCGATAAAGTAGTTTGGCAAGTGGGTCTTAAACTTTGCAGGTGTACTTTCTTGGGGGGTGGCAGATGTTCCTGGTGCACTTCTGGCCGCATTCTGGTTGGTACGGTACAGCAGCTGTCCTAGTGCCTCCACCTTAGCATTTTATTTTGCATTATACACATTATTTTTTCTTTGTGTTACGTTTATATGTTTAGTATATAGTTTACATCACGAACATAAATGATGATAATGAAGTGTAATGTGCAAAATAAATCACTTAGTTAGAGGTGCTGGGAAATCTCCAAAGCGCCTACAACACTCGGTCTTGCTCACACCAGGGCCTCTTACTGCTGGTGGTGTGGCTGTTCTTTGGGAGTGAGCTTGCCTTGCACTACCTCCCCTAGTTTTCATTGGACTCTCTCCACCATGAGGCCCTGTTTCTCACATGGTTGCTTTATCATTCCACCATGTATTATTTCTTCCATTTTCTTCCGCACTCCACCACACAGTTTCCCCTCCTCACCTTCAGCACTTTACTATGAATATTCTCCTCCATTTTCTTCAGCACTTTACTACGCAATATCCATTTCTCATCTTTAGCAGTCTACCACGCATTTTCTTTTCCATTTTCTTCAGTACTCCACCACTTCTTCCCGTCCTCATCTTGTCACTTCTCTTAATCTCATGGTTTCTGAAGCAGTCTACCACGCATTTTTAGCGCTCCCAACATTTTCCATTCCTCATCCATAGCAGTCTACCACGCTTCTTCCCTTCAGCTCTCCTTCAAACAGCGATAGAGTAGTCCAACACGCGCCCCTTGAATTTGGCATCGCTGTACCTTCTCGGAGGTGGTAGGATGTCCCTGTCGCACTCCGTCTCGCTCACTTCGGGGGGCTCCTTACCGCTGCCCGTGGTGGTGGTGGTGGTGGTGGTGGTGGCTCCTCTTGGGTTGGTGGGCCTGCCTTGCGCCGCCCCCACCCCCTGTCCGCCCCCGGGGTAGGACGGAGGGTGGTGGGACGCGGGTGGAGCAGGGGAGGCCGCCGCCCCCGCCCCCGCCGCTGCTGCTGCTACTGACGATGCTGCTGCTGTTGCCCCCGCCTCCTCGCCCTCCACCGCCGCCCCCATCACACGAGACCTGTGGGGTGGAAGAGGGAGGAGGGAGGAGGGGGGTGATCCTAGGTCCTCACCACCCCAGGAAACAGTCAATACCCGCAATCATGAGCCTTATATTTACCTTATTACTTAACGCCTGAGGTCGGGGGAAGTGAAAAGTAGCAAAAAAAAGAAATTTGGAGGGTGGGGGACACTTAAAAGTAAAGCTCTTATACACTTAAAAAACACTTAATGTGAATAAAGCAACTACGTGTAAAGCACAATTATATATTCATGATTTCATAGGTATATTCAAGTGCACTGTCTTAATGTGCTAAAGAATATAAGAAACATTAATCCAGTAGTGTGTATTATGCTACTGTTTGGTGTGATAAAAAATGGTGAGAGAGAGAGAGACTGAGAGAGAGAGAGAGAAAGAGAGAGAGAGAGAGAGAGAGAGAGAGAGAGAGAGAGAGAGAGAGAGAGAGACAGGAGAAAGATATATCGCTGCAGCCACATACTACCCAAATTGTCTTGCGATCCTCCCCCTCGTACCTCTCCCACTCCCATTCCCCCCAAATCCATAGTCTCTCTCTCTCTCTCTCTCTCACACACACACACACACACACACACACACACACACACACACCTTCAGATCAGGCTCCACATGCTATCTTCACACATTTTTACCAGTGATTTATTTCTTTAGCTTCAAATGCCTGCAGTAATTACCTCCAAGTAGAAGTCCAAGGTCAGGGCAAAACTGAACCCCTTCCCTAAAATAATACCTCTTTGTTATCTCATATATATCCATGCTATTCTATTTATCTATTTATTTATTGATTTATCTTTGGTTTAGTGTAAGTGAAATAAATTGGAGGGGGATTATCTGGAGGGGTGTATTAATCCCTTCTTTGTGAGGGTGTTTGTGTAGTTCAGTATATTCGTATGGTCTTGTAGGAATTAAAATGTATGTGTCTCAGCAGTCATATAACAAGGCACACGCGTAGGATGTGTGTGTGTGTGTGTGTGTGTGTGTGGAGAGAGAGAGAGAGAGAGAGAGAGAGAGAGAGAGAGAGAGAGAGAGAGAGAGAGAGAGAGAGAGGAGAGGAGAGGAGAGAGGAGAATAAAGAGAGTAAGGAGCGAGTAAAGAGAGTAATGTTGAGGCAGAGGAGCGAGGAAGGCAAGAGAGATCAAAGGGTTCTGGGATCTGTGAGCAAGGACGGGAACAAAAGCAGCGTCCGAGGCTCACGTTATATCTACCGCCCCCTCCACCCCACCCCCAACCCCTCTGTTAAGTCGGGCTTGCCTGGGTTAGGTGGAGGTGGGCGGGCTTGGGTTACGTTACAGTGGGTTGATTGCGTTCAGACTGGGCTGGCCTGGGTTAGGATACAGAACTGTGTGTTGGGTGAAGGTTAATAAGACAGGTTATGTTAGGTTAGGCAGTGTTAGACAGTGTTGTGTTGTGGTGTGTTGGGCTGTGTTCTATTCGGTGTGTGTGTGTGTGTGTGTGTGTGTGTGCCTTTTTTGTGTGTGGGTTGCTTTGTGCTGTGTTATAACTGGGCTGTGTTGTGTTTTGTTTGGCTGAGTTCGTTAATTTGAGGTGGTCCGAGCTGCACTCTGTTACGTTGGCCAGGGTTATATTGGTAAAGTGAGTTTGGATAGTCTTATACATGGGTTAGGTGGATCAGGTTAGTGTTATAAATGCTGAGTTAGATGAACCTTGAAGTCGGCCTCAGTTGCGTCATTAAGATTCCACTCACGCGTCTAATTAGAAAAATAAGAGTGAAGTTATATCATGCTAGACAACGCAAGTACTGTTGTTGTTGTTGTTGTCGTTGTTGTTATTGTCGTCGTTGTTGCTGTCACTGTTGTTGTTGTTGTTGCATTCCCAGCCTCATCTGGATAAGAACACAGCGGATTGCAGGAAACTGACAACGGAGGTATAAAAACAGCAATACCAATTTATCCACCCCCACATTCCCTCACCTACTTTCACCTGCGCTTTCCAGTATCATCATCATCGTCATTGTCATATTCATACTCCCGCTGTTATTGAGAGTTTGTAGGTTCGACAAACGGGAACAGGATAACGCTAAGGAGGAGAAAGGTCCTTAAACTGCACTGCAGATAAGGTTAACCATCGTTCAGGCTTCACTCATTCACTCCAAGTAATGCAAAAAAGTGACTGATTAACCCCTTCCACTACGACAGCCCTACGATGCCTCTTAAATTCGTGTGAGAATAGCAAGAATAAAACAAATAAGTAATCGTCCTAAAATAAAAATAGATCCTTATTTTTTTCGTGGAGATCCCATACGATCCAGAGGGGTAAAACAGTGAAAAAATTTATAAAGACTTTTGTCGAAAAGGTTGTAGAGGTAATTTGGTTGATAAGCACGAGCTGGCTTTAGATACGATGTCATATAACAAGTTTAACATCAGATGCGATTTAATTGTGATGATGTGTGTTTCTACTGAGTCTTAATATGATTCATCTATGATTATGTATGATTTAACATTGATTTGTACTATCGAGTCTGGATATGATTTAACGTAGATACAATTTCACTTATGGACAGATTAGGCGCGATAAAATCTAGATAAGCTATTTTCAAGTATAATATAACCTAATACCCCTGAGATGAGATTCTTCAATACTTCTATAAAAGCGAGATGTGTTGAAGTGAGGAGAGGCCAACATGCGCCTGAGATGAGGGTTCTGAGGCGCTACAAGGGAAAGCTGATGGCGCGACACGGCACGGTCACTTCCCTCCCCCCCTTCCTCTCTCTCTCTCTCTCTTCCCAGTGCTTCCTCCACAACTGCGTCCGTCTCTCGTTGTACCCTTTTCCCCTGTACCTCATCCTGAACTCAGTATTTTACCCGCTTTCTTCTCAGCATCTCCTCTTTCCATTTGTATCAGCTCTGTCTTTCATACCTCAATAATAATGTGTTTTTACTTCTATAATTTTACTGTCCTTCCACTGCACTATCTTTATTTTAACAATTTCACCTGCCACCCTCACCACACTTCCTCCTCCTCCTCCTTCTACAACTGCCTCTCGACACTTCCTCTTTTTTTTTTTTTTTTTTTTGTCTCAACACCTCCTTCACCTTTTGTTACTTTTGCCTTCTTCCTTTTACTTTTGCCTCTCTACACTTCCTCCTCTTAATTTCACCTCCCTACACTTCCTCCTCCTTTTACTTCTGCCTCCCTTCACTTCCTCCTCCTTTTACTTCTGCCTCCCTTCACTTCCTCCTTTTACTTTTGTCTCCCTACACTTCCTCCTGTTCCTTTTGCCTCCCAAAACTTCCCCCTTTTCCGTTTGCCTCTCAGTACTTCCTTTTCCTTATCCCTCTCAACACTTCCTCCTTTTCCTTTTGCCTCTCAGCACTTCCTCCTCCTGTTACTTTTGCCTCCCTGCACTTCCTCCTCCTGTTTCTTTTGCCTCCCCTGACTTCCTCCTCCTGTTACTTTTGCCTCTTAACACTTCCTCCCTTTACTTTTGCCTCCCTACACTTCCTCCTCCTTTTACTTTTGCATCCTTACGCTTCCTCCGTTTACTACTGTCTGTCTACACTTCTGTCTCCTATTGTATTCGCCCCCAATTTCATATCTACACCATCAATTGTCCCTGTTATTGCTTTACCAGATTTTTTTTTTTAAGTATTTTCCTCTCATAACCCACACCTTCACCTTCCTACGACTCCCCCTCCCTCCCTCCCATTCTCATCTTTGGCATTTATCAACAAACATTTCTCTTCCCGTTACCCGACCTCCACCAAAACTCCCACCATTTCTCCATCAGCTTGTCTCCACCATATCTTCAACACCTGTGTCCTTCCACCACAGCTCCACATCCTTATCCTTTTACCATACCTCCACCACCTTGTCTCCACCATATCTCCACCACGTTTTGCCTCCGCCATCTCCACCACTTTTTCGTTCTATTATATCTCCACCACCTTGTCCCTTCACCATATCTCCACCACTTGGTCCCTACACCATATCCACACAACCTCGTCCTTCCACTACATCTCCTTCATATTACCACCTTGTCCCTCCACCTTATCTCCACCACCTTGTCCTTCCACTATATCTTCATCACATCACCATCTTCTCTCCACCACCACCTCCCTACAGCTTCTTACTTTACTATCCCTACCTTCAACATTTAGAATTAGATATTATCATAGTGATAATCTTCCCTGTAACAAGCAGCCTCAAACAGTAATAATCTTCTCTGTAACAAGCAGCCTCGAAAGGACCATTAGGTCTCTTGCTGTTTGCTTTCCTTTGTACTCCTTTGTACTTTGCATATCTCCACCACCTTGTTCCTCCGCTACATCATTTTGTGCCTCCACATTTTTCCACCACCTTGTCCTTCCCACCACAATATCTTCACCACGCTGCCCCTCCACTATATCTCCATTTTGATCCTCCGCCACTTTGATCCTCCTCCACCTTGTCCCTCCACCACCTCTCCATCAAAACCATAATTCTTCCTGCTTCCACCATAACCCTCACTCCCATCCTTCATCCTCACGTCAGCCGCTCACCGTATTCACCTCTGCTTCTCCCGTCCCTAAAACTCCATCATTCACATCCCCTCCTCTACCACTCTCCCACCTACTCCTCCCAAACCCAAAACATTTATCTTACCCCACCACCTACATCATCCCACCTAAAACTCTCATCTATTCCCCTGTACCTATAATCCCCGCGTACCTATAACCTCTCACCTCTCATCCCTGCACCTAACACTCTTCACCACTCACACACAACCCCATCCCTCACATTCCCAGCACTTAGTTCCTCATATTCTCCCCCTCTTTCCTCTACTCTTAACTTCTCACCACAAACACCTCCACCTTGTCTCTACCTCCCCCCAGTCAACCCTCTCCACTCACAAGCCCCACAGCTGCTCCCTAACCCGTACGTTTATACCTTAACCTAACCACAATGCCTCAAA
>NC_137027.1:6582649-6637649 GCF_032717465.1 Coenobita brevimanus | reverse complement strand
GGGGGTGAGGGGGTGACGGGGTTAGTGGGGGATGGGGTAGCGGTGTTAGCGGGGTGGGGGTAGGGGGTAAGCAGGGGATAGGGGATTGTCCGGGTGGGGGTGGGCGCTTTAGCGGGGGGTGGGGGTTAGCGGGGGTGGGGATTGGGGGTTAGCGGGGGTGGGGTTTGGGGGTTAGCGGGGGTTGGGGTGGGGGTTGGGGTGGGGGTTAGCGGGGGTGGGGATTGGGGGTTAGCGGGGGTGGGGGTGGGGGATTAGCAGGGGGTTAGCAGGGATGGGGGTTAGAGGGGTTGGGGGTTAGCGGGGATAAGGGTGGGGGTTAGAGGGAGTGGGGGGTTAGCGCGCAATGGGGGTTAGCGGGGGTTGGGGGATTGGCAGGGGGTGGAGTGGGAGGTTAGTGGGGTGGGGTGGGAGGTTAGTGGGGTGGGGTGGGAGGTTAGTGGGGTGAGGTGGGGAGGTTAGTGGGGGTGGGGTGGGGAGGTTAGTGGGGGTGGGGTGGTAGGTTAGTGGGGTGAGGTGGGGAGGTTAGCGGGGGTGGGGTGGGGGTTAACGGGCGTGGGAGTTAGTCGGGGTGAGGAGGTGCCAGGGGGTGGGGGTTAATGGGGGGTGGGGGTTAATGGGGGGTGGGGATTAGAGGGGGTGGGGGGTTAACAGGGGGTGAGGGGTTAGCGGAGGTGGGGGAGGGGGAGTTAGCAGGGGGTGGCAGTGGGGGTTAGCAGGGGGTGGCAGTAGGGGTTAGTGGGGGTGGCAGTGGGGGGTTAGTGGGGGTGGCAGTGGAGGGTTAGTGGGGTGGGGGTTAGTGGGGGTGGCAGTGGGGGGTTAGTGGGGGTGGCAGTGGGGGGTTAGTGGGGTGGGGGTTAGCGGGGGTGGGGGATAGCAGAGGTAGAGGGTTTCTGGAGGGTGGGGGTGGGGGTTATCGGGGGGATGGGGTGGGGGTTAGCAGGTGAGGGTGAGAGGTTAGCGGGGGTGGGGTGGGGGTTACTGGGGGTGGGGGTTAGTGGGGGTAGAGGGTTAGCGTGGGTGGAGGTTGGCAGGGGGTGGGGGTTAGCGGAGATGGGGGTTAGCAGGGGTGGGGGTGGGGCGTTAGCGGGGGTGGGGGTGGGGGTGGGTGTTAGGGGGGTGGGGGGTTAGCGGGGGGGGGGGTTAGTGGAGGTGGGGGGTTAACGTGGGTGGGGGGTTAGCGTGGGTGGGGGTTAGCGGAGGGTGGGGGTTAGTGGAGGGTGGGAGGTTAGCGGAGATGGGGGTTAGCAGGGATGGGGGTGGGGGGGGGTGGGGGTTAGGGGGTGGGGGGTTAACGGGGGTGGGGTGGGGGTTAGTGGAGGTGGGGGGTTAGCGTGGGTGGTGGTTGGCAGAGGGTGGGGGTTAGCGGAGGGTGGGGGTTAGCGGAGGGTGGGGGGGTTAACGGAGATGGGGGTTAGCGGGGGTGGGGGTTAGCGGAGGGTGGGGGGTTAACGGAGATGGGAGTTAGCGGGGGTGGGGGTGGGGGGTTAGCGAGGGTGGGGGGTGAGGGTTAGGAGGTGGGGGGTTAGCGGGGGTGGGGGTTAGTAGGGGGTGCGGGTGGGGGTTAGTACGGGGTGGGGCCGGGGGGTATCAGGGGGTGGGGGTGGGGTTTATTGGGGGTGGGGTTTATTGGGGGTGGGGTGGGGGGTTAACAGGTGAGGTGGGGAGGTAAGTGGCGGTGGAGTGGGGGGTTAGTGGGGGTGGGGAGGTAAGTGGCGGTGGAGTGGGGGGTTAGTGGGGGTGGGGGGTTAGCGCGGGTGGGGGTTGGCAGGGGGTGGGGGTTGGCAGGGGGTGGGGGTTAGCAGGGGTGGGGGTGGGGGGTAAGGGGGGTGAGGGGTTAGCGGGGGTGGGGTGGGTGGTTAGAGGAAGTGGGGGGTGAGGGGTTAGCGGGGGTGGGGTGGGAGGTTAGCGTGGGTGGGGGGTTGGCAGGGGGTGGGGGGTTAGTGGAGGGTGGGAGGGTAGCGGAGGTGGGGGTTAGCGGAGGTGGGGGTTAGCGGAGGTGGGGGTTAGCGGGAGTGGGGTGGGGGTTAGCGGGGATGGGGTGGGGGTTAGCGGAGGTGGGGATTAGCGGGAGTGGGGTGGGGGTTAGCGGGGATGGGGGTGTGGTAGCAGGGGGTTAGCAAGAGGTGGGGGTGGGGTTAGCAGGGGATGGAGATGGGGGTTGGTGGGGGTGGGGGTTACCGGGAGTGGGGGTGGGGGTTATCGGGGGGTGGGGGTGGGGGTTATCGGGGGTTGGGTTGGGGGTTAGTGGGGGTGTGGGTTAGCGTGGGTGGGGGTTAGCGTGGGTGGGGGTTAGAGGGGGGATGGGGGTTAGCGGGGGTGGAGGTGGGGGATTAGCGGGGGTCGGGTTGGGGGTTAGGGGGGTGAGGGGTTAGCGACTGTGGGGTGAGGGGTTAGTGAAGGTGGGGATTTAGCGTGGGTGAGGGGTTGGCAGGCGGTGGGGGTTAGCGGGGGGTGGGAGGGTTAGCGGGGGTGGGGGGTTTGCGGGGGGTGAGGGTGGGGGGTAGCAGGGGGGTAGCAGGTGGGGGTGGGGGTTAGCAGGGGGTGGAAATAGGGGTTAGCAGAGGGTGGGGGTGGGGGTGTTACCGGGATTTGGGGGGTTAGCGGGGGTGGGGGCATTGGCGAGGGGTGGGGTTAGCCGGGGTGGGGGCATTGGCGAGGGGTGGGGTTAGCCGGGGGTGGGGGTGGGGGTTTGCAGGGACAGGGGGTTTGCGAGGGTAAGGGTGGGGGTGAATGGGGGGAGGGGGTTAGCAGGGGCTTGGGGTTAGCAGGGGGTGAGGGGTTAGAGGGGGGTTGGGTGGGAGGTTAGTGGAGGTCGGGGGTTAGCGTGGGTGGGGGGTTGGCAGGGGGTGGGGGTTAGCGGGGGTGGGGGTGGGGGTTAGCGGAGGTGGGGGTGGGGGTTAGCGGAGGTGGGGATGGGGGTTAGGGCGGTGGGGGTGGGGGGTAGCAGGGGGTTAGCAGGAGGTGGGGGTGGGGGTTATCGGGGGTGGGGGGGTTAGCAGGTGATGTGGGGTGGTTAGAGGGGGTGGGGATTAGCGAGGGTTTGGGGTTGCAGGGGGTGGTGGTTGGGGGGTTGGCGGGAAGGTGGGGGTGGGAGGGTGGCTAGGGATGGAGGTAAGAAAGGTTTGTGGGGGGTGGGGGTTTGAAGGTTGGCGGTGGGTGGTGGGGGGTTTGGGTAGGGGAGGTTGGTGAGGGGTGGAGGTAAGGAGGATTGGTGGGGGGTGGGGAAGAGGGGTAGGGGGTTGAAGGGGGTGAGGGTGGGGGTGGAGGAAGGGAGGTAGGAGGATGGCTGAGGGGTGGGGGTGGAGGAAGGGAGGTAGGAGGATGGCTGAGGGGTGGGGGTGGGGGGTCTATGGGGGAAGAGGTCGGTGGCAGGGTAGGGCTTTTTTTTTTTTTTTTTTTTTTTTTTTTTTTTTTTTTGTGTCCGACTCAGGGCATAGGCTCCACAGCCTGCTCTCAAGGCCCAGTAGTCCTCCTACATACCATACTCCTCTCTACATGTCACTACTTCGGCACTAACACCCACCGTTCATATTGAATACATGCTAGGGCTGTCTCATATAGGACTGGTGTATTGGTATTAGCGGGGGTTGGGGGGGTCAGTGGTTGGGTGGGGCTTGGGGGGTCAGTGGTTGGGTGGGGCTTGGGGGTCGGTGGGGGTTGGGAGCAGGGAGGTTCGGTGGGGGGTGGGGGTGAGGAGGGTCAGTGGGAGGGTTGGGGTTGGGGGTCGGTTGGGTGGTAAGGGTGGGGGGATCGGTGTAGGTTTGGACGTGGGAGGGGTCGCTGGGGGTGTGGGGGCTGGAGGGGTCGGTGGGAGGGTGGGGGTAGAGGAGGTAGGTAGGGTCGGTGCATGGGTGGGGGTTGAGGGGGTTTGTGTGTGTGTGTGTGTGTGTGTGTGTGTGTGTGTGTAGAGCGAGTCTGTGGGGGGCTTAGGTGGTCGGTGTGGGGGGCTGGGGGGTTCGGCTGAGGGGTGGGGGTATGGGGGTCAGTTGGAGGGTGGGGATTGGGGAGTCGGTGGGGTGGTGGGGGTGGGGAGGTCTGTGTAGGGGTGGGTGTGTAAAGGCCCGTCCAGACGATCGAGCAATGCCCGCGGGCACAAGCGAGCAGTTTGCCTGTTGACGGGCTCACCGCTTGTGCCCGCGGGCAAATGTGTAAATTGCCACGGGCAATTTACGCATTTGCCCGCGGGCACAAGCGGTGAGCCCGTCAACAGGCAAACTGCTCGCTTGTGCCCGCGGGCATTGCTCGATCGTCTGGACGGGACTTTAGGGGCCGGTGGGGGGATCGGGTTGGGACTGGTCGATGGGAGTGGGGGAAGGGGGGGATTGTGTGTGTGTGTGTGTGTGTGTGTGTGTGTGTGTGTGTGTGTGTGTGTGTGGTGGTCGGGGGGCTTTGCGGGGGTTCGGGGGTCAGGGGGGGTTAGTGGGAGGGTGAAGGTGGGGGGGTCGCTAGGGGTCGTCGGGGTGAGGGGGTCGGTGTAGGAGTGGGTGTGAGAGGGGTGTGTGGGGGGTGAGGATGAGTTTTTGTTTTGTGTATGCGAGTGTGAGTGTGTGTGTGTGTGTGTGTGTGTGTGTGTGTGTGTGTGTGTTTGAATGTGTGTGTGTGTGCGTGTTTGTGAGTGCGTGTGTTGGGGTGCGGGTGGGGTGATGGGGTTTGAGGGTGATGGGGTTTGAGGGTGTGGGGGTTTGCGGGGGTGGGTGTGGGGGGTTGGGGGTGTGGGTGTGGGGGTTAGCAGGAGGGGTGGTGGTGGGGGTAGGAGTGACTTGTGGGGGTTGGCGTTGGTTGGGGATTGGAGAGGTTTGCGGGGAATGGGGTGGGGATTGTGGGCGAATGAGTTGGTGGGGGGTTGAGGTGAAAGGGCTGGCGGGGGATAGGGGAAGGGGAGGTTGCTTGGGGTGGCGGAAGGGGGATAAAGGGTTTGCTGGGGGTGGGGGTGGGGAGGTCTTAGGTGGGGGGTTGGTCGGGGAGTCTGTGGGGGATGGGGCTGGGGTGGTCGGTGGGGGTGGTGCAGGGAGTTTCGGTTGGGGTGGGGGTAAGGGGGTTAGTAGGAGGGTGGGGGCAGGTGGTAAGGGGGGCCAGTGGGAGGGTGGGGAGTTGGGGGTCTGTGGGGTGAGGTTGGGGGTGGGTGTAGGGGTGAGAGTGGGAGAGGTCGCTGAGGGGTTGGGGTGGGAGGAGTTCGTAGGATGGTGGGGGGAGAGGGAGTAGGTAGGGTCGGTGCATGGGTCGGGGGGGGGGAGTGCGTGTGTGTGTGTGGGGGAGTTCGGGGGGTCTGTGGGGGGGGGCTTGAGTGGACGGTTGCGGGGCTGAGGAGTTCGGTAGGGGGTTCAGGGGGGTTAGGCGGGGGAGGGGGGGTTGAGAGGGGTCAGTGGGAGTGTGGGGGTTCGTGAGTCGGTGGGGTGGAGGGTATGGGGTGTCGGTGTAGTGGTGGGCGTGGAAGGGGTCGGTGGGGGGGTAGGCGTGGAAGGGGTCGGTGGGGGGGTGGGGTTGGGACGGATCAATGGGGGGTTGGGGTAGGGGGGACTGGTGTAGGGGTTGGGGTGGGGGTTTTGTGTGTGTGTGTGTGTAGGTGGGTTGGTGGTGGTCGGGGGGCCCTGTGGGGGTGTGTAGGTCGAGGGGGGGTCAGTGGGAGGGTGGAGGTGGGGGGGGTGCTGAGGTCTTGGGGGTGGGGGGGTTGGTGCATGGGTGAGCGTGGGAGGAGTCTTTGGGGGTGGGGATGGGAGGGGTCGGTGGGGAGATGGGATGGGGGGTTGTGTGTGTGTTTGTGTGTGTGTGTGTGTGTGTGTGTGTGTGTGTGTGTGTGTGTGTGTGTGAATGAGTGTGTGGGGGTGGGGGGTTAGCAGGCGTGGGGATGGGGGGTTAGCGGGGATGGGGGTGGAGGGTTAGCGGAAAGGTGGGAGTAGGAGAGGTTTGTGTGTGCGGGGGGGGGGGTTGTCGGGGGGGTCTGTGGGGGAGCTTGGGGGGAGCATTTTGGGGGTGTTGGTGGGGGTGGGACTGGGGGGTTCGGTGGGAAGTGGGGCAGGGGTGTTCTGTGGAGGGTGGGGATGAGGGGGGGGGTCACTGAGAGGGTGAGGTTGGAGGTCAGTGTAGGGATGGGCGTGGAAAGGGATAGGTGAAGGGGTGAGGCTGGGACGGGTCGATGGGGGGTGGGGGTAGGGGGATGAGAGGGTGGGTGTAGGTGTGTGTGTGTGTGTGTGTGTGTGGGAGTAGGTGGGTGAGTGATGGTCGCCCTCTTTGGGGGTGTATGGGGCAGGAGGGTCAGTGGGAGGGTGATGGTGGGGGTTCGCTGGGGTCGTGATGGTGGGGAGGTCGGTGAAGGGGTGGGAGTGGGAAGGGTCAGTGGGGGGATTTCTGTGTGTGTGTGTGTGTGTGTGTGTGTGTGTGTGTGTGTGTGTGTGTGTGTTTCAACGAGTAGGTGGGTGTGGGTGTGTAGGTGTTTGTATGTGTGTAAGTGGGTGTATGTGTGAGTTTATATATATATATATATATATATATATATATATATATATATATATATATATACACACACACACACACACAAGGGCACTGCATTGTACTACTACGACAATTTACAGAGAAGTCAGTGTCAGATGTCGTTGCAGCTTCCGGCAGTTTAAACATCTTTATTACATCCTCTTACTACAATGCTTCTAATCAGACGCCATAACAAACATTGGAAACTGATGTTGGCCTTTGGGTACTAGTAAATATGAAAGTGATTTCAAAATAGGCAAAAAATGGACGAAAAGTAATATCAATTGAAATAGTATATATAGAATAAGTATAACCAGTAACATAAGTAGTAAGGCAGTAGTATAAGAAACAGTATAAATAGTAATAAAAGCACGGTAGTATAAGTTAATAACATATGTGCCAGTACAAAAAGAATGAATAGTATAAGTGATGAAATCTATGTAAGACATCAGTACATCAAGGTATGACAGTAAGATTTTTGTGCCTAAGTACCTTACAAATACTTAAAATTCTTACACCTTATCTCCTATCAGGCACACATATATCCACAGTCTACATACTCCAGTCTGGGAGGTTACTAGACTAATATAAGACAAAGGAATACTCTAGTGTTATAATAATCTGTGGGTTACTAAACGACACTGCCAGATATTCTCGATGGCATAGGATTTTCATGACTTCTTCCATCGTCATTATGCATACTACACCTTAATATTATTCTGTTATATATGTAATTTTTAAAAATCCTTCAATGTTAGAACTATTTTTACCTCATTCTTGCTATCATCAGACCATTATATTCAGCCAAGGAAGGAATTTTATATTTAAGGTCGTCTCTGAGCTGAATAAAATCGTCTTGATGGAAGAAGAATAAACAAATAAAAAAAGGTTACCACTGCAATAGAGAGATTAACATTAAGGTGCACCAGGCAGAATAAATCGTACAGGAAGAGATACCACGGTATCACCTAAGCCGACGAGAGAACGGTCCTGTACAATACTGGGTAAGTGTGGGTGGCAGGTACAATATACTGTATACACGGACAGTGGGTTACACAGGGTTCCCACATGCACGGGCTGGGGTACTGTATGATTCAGGGGGCATATTATTATGGGTTTATGAGGCTCACGGGGACCTCTTACTTATTACAGGTTAATCTCTTCAGTACAATGACACTTTTATTCTTGGAACCACCAGACGATTTTATTTTCACTAGAAGCTTTTGCAGCGTTTAGAGACCAGTCACTATGAATGGTCTTCTCGAAAATGAATATACAATGTAAGTCTCGCTGTGGCAGGAATTAAATATTTAAAGCCATCGTACTGAGAGGTTTACGATGCACATGACACCTCAGTCTTCCCTTCACCTGGACGTCATTTAACTCTGTTGATATTACAAAGGTATAAACAACATACAACAATATACTGTAGTGTCACATGAAAGTACATCGCTAAGGAAGAGGTGTTTCAGAGCCACCTAAGCCCACGAGAATACGTCCCGATATGTCTGGTAAATCAGATGAGATTGGTGGAGCACAAGACATACTAAATAGATTGATGGGCCAGAAGTCTGATCGGCATAATATTTTGGTGAAGGGAGTTGGGAGGGTTGGGAGCTGATTTAGAATATCACTGGCCATGAACAAAATTGTAGATCAGATTTTTTCACTGCATTATGTATTTCAGTGGAAGTAGGGGCTGAGCTGAATGTTACTAGCCATGACAAATATTGGTGGATCATTTTTTTTTTTTTTCTAAATCATGGAAAAACAATCAGATGACAGAGTATGTATTGAGAATTTGAATATACTTATGAACCATGTCTGCTCTATCGTTACAAAGCCAAAAGAGAGAAAGCAGTGTCAAAATAATAATAATAATAATAATAATAATAATAATACCCCTGAATGTATCTGGCTGAGGGGTAATGGTGGAGAATGGTGGAGATTGGCGGAGATGATGGAGAAGCCGAATACCTGTTCTTTTTCCTCCATCCTTTCTCCCTAAGTACAGTGACGTCTTTTATTTTTTATTCTTGCTACTGATTGTATTCTGCTCAGGAGGGATTTTTCTAACTATATTAAGACTGTCTTTACTAGGGGCTTTCCTATGCTGAATAAAATCGTCTGGTAACAGCAAGAATAAATCACAAAAGACGCTATCGTGATGAAAGGGTTAAACGTGTGAACAGCAGGGAGGTGAGAGAAGCAAGGGAGTAAGACCGGTAGGAAAAAGCAGGGAGGTGAGAGAAGTAGGGAGAGGGGAAGAGAGAGGGGCAGGAAGGTGAGAGAAGCAGGGAGAGAGGCAGGGAGGTGAGAGAAGTAAGGAGGTGAGAGAGGAAGGGAGAGATTCAGAGAGAGGGGTAAGGTGAGGCAAGCAAGGGGAGGGGCGAGAGAGGCAGAGAGAAGGGCAGGGAGGTGAGAGAAGCAGGGAGAGAGAGGAGCAAGGATGTGAGACAAGGGTGAGAGGTAGAAAGAGGGGCAGGGAGGTGAGAGAAGTAGGAAGTGAGGCAGGGAGGTGAGAGAGGAAGGGAGAGATTCAGAGAGAGGGGTAAGGTGAGGCAAGCAGGGGGAGGGGCGAGAGGGGCAGATAGAAGGGCAGGGAGGTGAGAGAAGCAGGGAGAGAGGGAGAGAGAGGAGCAAGGATATGAGAGAAGGGTGAGAGGTAGAAAGAGGGACAGGGAGGTGAGAGAAGCAGGGAGAGACGCAGAAAGAGGGGCAGGGAGGTGAGAGAGGAAGAGAAAGGCAGAGAGAGAAAAGGGAGGGGGGAAGTGAGAGAAGCAAGGAGAGGGGCAAAAGGGGGCAGGGAGGTGAGAGAGGAAGGGAGAGAGGCAGAGAGAGGGGCAGGGAGGTGAGAGATGAATGGGGAAAGACAGAGAGAAGGGCAGGGAGGCAAGAAAGGAAGAGAGAGGAGCAGGGAGGTGACAGATACAGGAAGAGAAAGGGGCAATGAAGTGAGAGAGGAAGAGAGAGGGACAGGGAGGTGGGAGAGGAAGAGAGAGGATCAGGGAGGCGAAAGAGGAAGGGAGAGGGGCAGGGAGGGGAGAGGAAGAGAGAGTGGGGCAGGGAGGCGACAAAGAAAGGGAGAGGGGCAGAGAAAAGGGCAGGGAGGTGAGAGGCAGGGACATGAGACACTGTGACAAGGGCCCGTATTCACAAACCTACGATCACCTCCCTCTCGTAACTCAGATTTTGATTTCCAGGGATGGCAAGAGACAATGGAAAGTTTCTGCACTCTCCTTTCTTTGATCTTCTTACACACACACACACACACACACACACACACACAGACCAGAGACAAAGAAGATTATATAGCTTATTGAGATGTATAGAGAGGGGAGGATGAAGAAAATGAACGGGGGAAGAGGACACTATAAAGTTGTAGGGAGTGAGTATAGAAGACAGTGTGATATAGAGAGGGGGAATGGGTGAGTGAAGGGAAGAAAGGGCAGGAGAGGGTGACAAGGAAAGAAGGGAAAGGAGAAAATGAGGGAGAGACTGAGAGGGAGAGGGTGGAAAAGAGAGATGATGATGATGAGGGAAAAGGGAGAGTGGGGGCAAGAGACAGGACGAGAATGGAAGGAGAGGAATAGTAAAGAGGATAGAGATGGGAAGAGAAATAGTAAGGGGGAGAAAGGGGATGGGAAAGTGCGATGGGAGAAAGGGAAAGGGAGAATGCGATGGGAGAAAGGGAAAGGGAGAATGCGATGGGAGAAAGGGAAAGGGAGAATGCGATGGGAGAAAGGGAAAGGGAGTGTGGAGGGAGAAAGGGGAAAAGCGAAAATGAGGGGAAGAAAAGGGAAGAGAGAGTGTGAGGAGAAGAAAGGGGAAAATGAGCGGACGAGAGGGGAAGGGAGAGAGTGATGGGGAGAAAGGGGAAGCGAGAGAGCGATGGGGAGAGAAGGGAAGGGAGAGAGTGATGGGGAGAAAGGGGAAGGGAGAGATTGAGGGGGAGAAAGGAGAAAGGGAGAGGATGAAAAGGGATGGGAGAAAGTGACAGGGAGAAGGGGGAAGGGAGAGAGTGCTGGGTATAAAGGGGAAGGGAGATAGTGATGGGGAGAAAGGGGAAGGGGGTGACTGATGGGGAGAAAGGGGGAGAGAGTGAGGGTGAGAAAGGAGAAGGAAGAAAGTGAAGAAGGGAAAGAGGAAGGGAGATGGTGAGGGGGAGAAAGGGAAAGGGAAAGTGAGGGGGAGAAAAGGGAAGGGAGAGTGAGGAGGAGAAAGGGGAATGGACATTGTGAGGGGAGAGAGAATAGGGGAAAAAGATGAAGAGAGATCGATGCTTAAAAAAGGCAGTGGCAAACTTATGGTAAAACAGATCCACGCAAAATGGCAGCAGCAACAGAATTCAAAGCAACAAAGAGATGAAAGTAAGTTCTGGACCCATGAATGATAAGCGATTGCATGATGATACGCAGGTAGGGGATTGCTACAGAGTGGAAGCGACATAGACATGATCGCAACAAAATTATGCAGGGTGTAGTTTGTGAGTCATGGCAACAGATACACAGGTTTGGGATCGTAACAAACATAATGGCTAACGTATGTGGGAAAGTCAGAGCAACAAACATCAGACATATAACATAAAAACAGAGGGTGAGGATTGTGAAAGTCAAGCAACAGATACACAAGTAACGGATCCTAACAAACTGGTGCATGGTTAGGGTTTAATTTGTAAGAATAACACTCACAGGCTGGGTTCGTAACAGATGGAAGGTGAGGTGTGTGGAAGAGTCACGCAGGCCGAGGGTCGTTCACAGGTATATATCGGATAAAGGTTACTGAAGTCAGAGCGAGATATACAGGTTGCGGGTTGTAACAGATAAATGAAAGGTGAGGGCTGGGAGACCATCAGAGCAACAGAAACACTTACGGAAGATGGTAACAAAGGAGTGCAGGATACAGGCTTTGAAAGAGTCGGAGCATCTGGCACACTCAGGATTACAAGCCAGATGCAGGATGAGGGCTGTGCAAGAGTCATAGCAACATACACCAAACAGAGGGTTGTAACGCACAGATGCAAGGTGGGAGTGGTTTTGGTCTTAGAATAA
This sequence comes from Coenobita brevimanus, assembly GCF_032717465.1. Lineage (NCBI taxonomy): Eukaryota > Metazoa > Arthropoda > Malacostraca > Decapoda > Coenobitidae > Coenobita > Coenobita brevimanus. The sequence continues at coordinate 6,626,130 of NC_137027.1, read as the reverse complement.
ATATACAGGCAGAGAGAATAAGGGCAACAGGGGCGTTATTTACATATTGCAAGGGATGGATGCTAAGTAAGGGCTGAGATAGAGTGAAGGCGACAGAAATAGGCTACATAAACCGAAGGCGTTGTCAGTTTGAGAGTGAGGAGGTTATAAATACAAAGAATGCAGCTCATGATAAGAGATGCAACCTGTAGTTTGTGAATACATGAAAGCAACACTGCTAAGCTATCCTAGGTGAGGGGATGGTTAGTCAGAGAGTGAGGGGGACACAGTGAGGGGGTCGTGACAGACAAATGCAGGATGAGTGTTGCAAGAGAGAAAAGGCAGCGTAGATACACAAACCAGGGAGTTCGTGAAGGAGTAGGGGAGACATCAGGGTGGGGGGTCGTGAGAGACAGGTTGACACAGTCAGAGCAACACCACATGGGTTAGGAAGCGCAGCACAGGTAGTCAGGTACTACGTCATGGATGTTAAAGTGGAAGGGCAAAACGTCTACGCAAGCCAGAGGGATTGTAAAAAAGAGTAAAGGGGCACAGACAGTAGACTGAGGGGGTGTGGTGACAAAGATGCAGAATGAGGGGCGTCAACAGTGAATTGCTACGTCAGGGTCGTGAGAGTGTAAAGGCAGTCTACGCTAGCCAGGGGGGAAAAGGGATGTAAAAGAGTGAGAGAGGCCTGGTAGGGGTAGGGGATGGCAGAGAGATGCAGAATGAGGGTCGTAACAGAGAGATGCTCCATCAGGGTCGTGAGAATGTACAAGCAAAAAGATACTCTACGCCAGCCAAGGAGGGATCATGAAGGAGTGAGAGGGGGAGACAGCAGGCGGGGTGAGGTTGGTGACAGAGAGATGCAGTACCTGGCTCTGACGCGCCGAGGGAAGGACTTTCGCTCGGTGGTGGGGGAGGGTTCAGGGGAGGTGCTAGACTCGGCGTGGTACAGCAAGTCTGAAATACCATGCACATCCTCGCGTCAGGGGGTCGGTAACTGCTTAGATTTTTAGTGATGGACTGAGTTTAAGGCAACATTTTGCTGTTAGTTCAGTTTTTAGAGCTGGACTGAGTTTAAGACTAATTTGTTACTGGTTCCGTTTTTAGTGATAGGCTGAGTTTAGGACATTAACGTGTCAATATCTCAGTTTTAATGGGTGACCGAGTTTAGGACTTAATTTTAGTTCAAGTGATAAGCTGGGTGCATGAGGGAGTGACTGAGACCCACAATACTAAAAAAGCGCGAAGGTGCAGGCAAATCCCAGATTTTTGATGGTCATTATGGAACACCTGTAACTGTCAAATGTAATCAGCCGACATCCCACACTACAGATTCTGATCAGCAACGAAAAAAGAAAGAAAAATCAAACCATTTTTTCGTCATCACCTGGTTCAGATATTAACGTCAAAAACTGGGAGTTTGTGCCCATCTTGCTTTTAAGTTTTAATAATAATGACCGTGGGTACGTAATGCAACATCAATAAACATCAACTTGGTGAGTGAAAGTCTGTGAATACGTATATAACTTGGTAATGAAACTCAGTCTCCTGTATTTAAATAAGAAATTTTGCACCATTTCATCAGTTGCTTTGCACCGTCTCTCAATGACGCCCAGACTACTGTGACACAATAGTGCGTCATTTTTCTAAAGGAAGCTACGAATTGATATTAGTTAATATGAGGAAAGCCGCGTTCAAAAAAACACAAAGTTTCTCCCGTTAAGCACGTGTTACATAAAACTTGGACATTTTGACCTTCTGAATCCAGTGACGTATTTCAGTAGTATATTCTGGCTACATTCAGACGATTTTAATACCCACAGGGAAATACCTCGTGCAGTGAAAGGGTAAATGAAGGATATATCTAACCCCTCTAGTTCCAAAAGTCTCTGTAAAGTTGAATATAATCATGTGAAGATGACGAAAATGAAATCAAGCGTAGGTCATCTAACTGAAGAGCATATCCTCTTCCGCTCGATGATGAAATTTTCATAGTAGCTTGCTACTGCTAGACATGTTGATTGAGATTAAGGTGACTTTTCGAACAAGATGGGTAGATAGATCCAACACTGACCCTTCTACCGTTTGCTGTCCTTCCTAAGATGAGTAAAATCGTCTGGAGATTGCAAGAACAGACTTGAAACAGTAAAAACATAAACAAAAATCACCGCGTTGACAAGGTTAGCACAATAATGAAAGCGTGGATAAAAAATGAAATGTGTAATATAATTATGCAGTAACGGCAGCTTCTTGCAACTTTGTGGGTGTGTTTCGAACGCTGGCTTTTCAAAAACAAATGTAATTTTTATTTTTATTTTATTTTTGCACTAGCTACGTCATATCAATTACTTAACCCCTTCAGTCCGATGACGCATTTTGTATTCTAATCAGGCCATCACCAAACGATTTTATTCAGCTTGCGAAGAGACTTTCTGAACTTGAAGGGTTAGCTATGGCCTTCATTAACCCCTTCATTACAAGAAGCCTCTCATCTGAACGGGGATCGTCAGCAGGGTCGAAAGAATAGCAATCGAAGTGAAGAGGTTAAATAAAGCAAAACAACTATATACTCATTGTAATCGCAGCCATATAGGATTCTGTAAGTTAATAATTTTGTGGTTGTTGTGGACAATGATTCTGGGATTATCATAAGATTTGGCTGATACAACTTGATGCAACTTCTGTGACAATTAAGTGGTGGTCATTCTAGCACCCTTAAAACTAGACACGCTAATTATAGGTCTTACTTTTTTTCTAATATAATTTTCCATGTGTGTTTTACTATGTGTTACTACGTTTTGAACTGTAGCTCATTCCAGTATGAAAGTACACCAGACCACGTCAACTTCTTTGCAGAGTGAATGTATTAGGCTGTGATAACCCAAGCGTAACAATTACGAGTAAGAAGATGTCATTACTCGTACGTTATCCGTTATCCTGTCAAAATCAAAATGCTCCTGGCTCAAGTCCTGAATAAAAAAATCTATTACAGTATTTACGAACACACACACACACACACACACACAGAAACTTCCCCAGTTTACGAACACAGGGTCTTTTCCAACCTGCATAAGTGTTCTGACATGTTCGCATCCTATCAGGCCCTCGATGACACACACAAACTTTCACTCACAGGCATAGCCATTACACCACACTCTCCATATGCACTTTCCATCCTGTACTCCAAAAGCCTTCCACACATAATTACATCCATGCATAAAGCTGCGGGTGGGGGCGGGTCACTTCCAGCGACAGAAAGAGGTGCTCAGTCCTACTGGTCAGCTGTTTTCCAGGACCCGTACATCATATCAGTTGCAATACATACATACATATACACAAACATACGATCGAGCTCTAAAGAAGGGGGCGTCGCTTCGCCTCAAGTAAAGTAATTTCTTACTGAAATGAGCTATAGCCTCTTCTCATTCTCAGTTAAATCAAAGTACACATGAGACATTTAATCTTGATATATTTTTAAAACTCAAAATTGAGGTAAAGAGACCAACCTAATTTCTAAGAGGGCCAAGTGACGCTACCACCCCGGAAGCTAAAACATCAAGTGGTATCGAGCATAAGTACAGTAGTTACCGACACTGAGCCCTTTTGGCCAGGAGCGTGAGGTGCGGTGAGTCAGGCAGTGAGTGGCACAAAGGGGGGCTGGGGGGTGGACATGTCACAACCACGTGTAGACAAAAGTGGCCATAAAGGATCACACTTTCGGCCGGATTCTTAAAGCTGGGAGAGGGGGCGATGACGTAAGAAAGACCCCGCATTTCTGACCCTTTGACCCTCAACTGACATAAGTTGCTGTAATCTTACCTCCATCAAATTTTATAGCACTGTTGGAATTATTATTTGGCACGTGATTAGTCTGTTTGATATGTAAAATCGTGCACTCAATATCGAGGTTGAGAATGCAAACACTTTCTTCTTATCTTGGGTTTAGAAGGTTATACGTTATGAACTTTCTAAAAATTCCTCATCATGGATTTTAAATATTATAAACTGTCTGTCACATATGGGGTCTTGCCTACACCTTCGCGACTTCTGCTTTAAGGATACGGCCGTTTTAGAGACAGATAAGCGTATTTCTGGCTAACAACAGATCCCAATGAAGCGAAGCGTGGCAAAGAGAAAATATGACTTTGCTGTGCTTTGGTGGGTTAGGGACCTCAACTGTTCATCTTAACCCTTGCAGGACTTGCAAAAATGTGAACTGTTGAACTCTGTACTGTCAAATTTGTTATGGCTTAAGTGTGGATTTTCGACTGCAGTGGGTTAAAACAGTCATTAGTAACCCATTCAGAGTATGAGTAATCTTAACTTTTATCCTCGCCACAGCCAGATCATATCCTTCTTAATAAAGACGGAAAGCCACGACTGGCTTTGCGTCTTTTAGCTTAGAAGATAATTCCCGTCCTCTTGTAGGGGTTAAAACAGTCTCCAATATCCCCTTCAGGACACAACACACATTTACATGAATTTTTCCTACAACCAGACCATTTATATCCAGCTTACGAGTGGCTTTCTGTTTTGTGAGGGTTCAGTGGCTTATCTGTCGTCCCGAGTGAGATCCTGGCCTATAGGGAGTTAAAACAAGCTGAAGGAGCACCTGCCGAAGGCTGGGAGTCGTATTCCTGGTGGACTGAGAAGTTTCCTAGCACCTCTTCCTTAGCGATTTATTTTACATACTACCCTTTATACCCTCCTGCATAATATGTCTGTCCTTTTGATATCGATGTAGGTTACAAATAATATACAAAAGGATATCAACGTGTCATATGCAGAAATAAACTTATGAGGAAAAAGTGCAAGGAATCCTCCACTGCTGATGTGAATACGGCTTTGGGGGTCGCATGCTGAGGGGAGGACACTTTTCACCACCTTTTCCTTTCCAGTTTAAAACCAGCATATGCCACACTGATATGCGTGTGTATGTTACTTATACTGTCTCGATATTCAAGGGATATTAAAGAGAATATTGGGGTGAAACAAAATAATCCCCCAAGGAAGAGGTGCTAGAAAATATTTGTAGCACCTCTTTCTTACCAGTTTCTCTCTGACTATGGCTTGTTAGTATTCTCCTGTATGCTACTTATGTATTACGCTGATATTAAAAAGGGAAACGTAACATACAGGAGGATAGCAAAGTGTAACAAGTAAAATATATAGGTGACCAGTAAATAGCGCTCCACTAGAAACTCACGTGGCAGTATGTCATGTGTTGTGAGGACGGCCCTGTCGGCTGGTGTGGGCGTGGTTGTGGCAGTGGGAGTAGGAAATGAATAATGATGCAGGGGTAGATACTGATAACGCTGACTGACCCGTCTCCACAACACACAATAAGTCGCCCGGCGGAGTGGAAGTGGAGGGTTATATATGAACCACCTTGTACATCGTTAAGGAAGAGGTACTAGCGAGCCTTCTGTGCCAACGGGGATACGAGCCAGGGAGTTAATACTTACTGTGGTGGATCCTCTGCTGGAAGGCCGCACCGCTGCTACTGTCCCTCGACCCCTCCCTGGCGAACACCGCTTCCCTCGGGTCCTTCGGCGCCTCCCTCGAATACACCTGCTCCCTGGCCTCCTTCTGCGTCTCCCTCGTGTACACCACCTCCCTCGGGTCCTTGGTCGTGTCCCTGGAGTAGACTGCATCCCTGGGGTCCTTGTTCCCGGGGCCCCTCGCATATACAGTGTGGTCTCTGATGGAGGGGATGTCGTCCAGCTGGTTCGAGGATTCTGTGCGTGATGAGACTCCGCCGTGCTCCGTCTCCGTGTCCGAACCCAGAGTCTCGTAGTCTTCGCCGCTGTCCGCCAGGCCGCCCCGACTCCTGCTGCGGCTGCGGCTGCGGCGTTGGCCACGGCTGCGACTACCGCGCCGCTTCACCTCCCCGTACCCTTCCAGCTTCTGTTACCGAGAATGTAAAAATATTGGTGAAATACATATTATTATCATCAACTAATTATTTATCACTATCCCTCTGTGGGTGGATTTCATAAATAAATAAATAAATAATAATAACCATAGTCAGCACCATAACACATCTTGGAACTGGCCAGTCAAACGAGAAAGGTCAACACTGAGGCAAACAACGGAAAATGGAAGCTTAATATAAAATGTGCTAACTTTATTAAATATTTTCGTACATCCATCAGTCGCATCACCTTAACACTTTGCACTTCATGGAGAATATGGACAAAATTCTCTCTCTCTCTCTCTCTCTCATGGACAGTGAGGGGTGTTGGGGGACAGTATGAGTGGTGGTTTGCTCAGAGTGAGGGGAGGTGTAAACAGAAGAAGGATGATATTGTGAGGAATGGTGCTGACAGAGTAAGAAGTGGTGTGAATAGAGTGAGGGGTGACATTGAGGGTTGGCAGAGTGAGGGGATATATAGTGAACAGTCATAAAAGGAGGGGTAAGAGTGAGGGGTGGAGTAAATAGAGTGAAGATTGATAGACTGAGGATTAAGAGAGTGAGGGTTGATAGAGTGAGAGATGACTGAGTGAGCGATGGCAGTGAAAGGTGATAGAGTGGAGTGACAAAATGAAGAGTGATAGAGTAGGGTTGTGGGGTAATAGTATGAGGGGTGACAGTGAATTAGAGTGAAGAGGAATGAGCAGGGGGTCACAGTGAGGGGATATAAATGAGGAGTGGTGGAGTGAGGGGAAAAATGAGGAGTGACAAAATGAGGGGAGTGTGAAAGGGGTGGTATGAGAAAGGATGAGGAGGGGAAAAGAAGAGTTAAACAGAAATCGAATGTGAAGTAGGGAGGACAGGAGAGACAGAGTTAAGGGGAAAGAGAGAGAGAGAGAGAGAGAGAGAGAGAGAGAGAGAGAGAGAGAGATCCTATTTCGTCCTTGGTTTCTGAAGAGCCGGTGGTCAAGTGTTGTGGGAAATGCGAGTGTCGAGAGAGAGAGAGAGAGAGAGAGAGAGAGAGAGAGAATTAGGAAGGTAAGAGAGGCAAGGGAGTGAGAGGGAAGAGTGAGATGGAATAAAGAAGGTAAGAGATGGAAGGGAGTGAGGCGAGGAAAGAGAGGTTGGTGAAGAGTGAAAGAGGAGACAGGGGGAAGGGAGACAGGGATGGAGCAAGAAAAAGAGGGCAGCAAGGAGAGGAAAGAGGGGAGGAGAAAGAGAGAAGAGAGGAGAATGGAAGAAGGAAGGGGAAGAGACAATGAAATGTAGAGAGAGTAGACAGGAGAGAGGAAGGGAGATGGGAGCAGAAGAAGGAAAGGAAGTGGGGGGTGGGAGAAGAAAGGGGGAAGAAAATGAACATAAGGGGAGGAAAAGGGGGAAAGGGAGAAAAGAGAAAGAAGACAACCGTGGGGCGTAGAGAGAGGGGAAAGGGAAAGAAGGGGGAAAGAAGAGGGAGGAGGGGAAGGAAGAAGAGAGAGAGAGGACGGGAGAAGAAAGAGTTTGAAGGTATGGGAGATAGTGAGGGTAAGGGTGGGTGAGGGAGGTATGAGGGTAGGGGAGAGAGTGATGGTGAGAGAGAAGGAGGTATGAGGGGTCAGGGAGAGAGTGATGGTGAGAGTGGAGGAGGTATGAGGGGTCAGGGAGATAGTGAGGGTAAGGGTGAGTGAGGGAGGTATGAGGGTATGGGAGAGAGTGATGGTGAGAGTGAAGGAGGTATGTGGGTCAGGGAGAACATGATGGTAAGGGAGTGTGAAGGAGGTATGAGGGTCAGGGAGAGAGTGATGGTAAGGGAGAGTGAGGGGAGTATGATGGTAAGGGAGAGTGAGGGGAGTATGATGGTAAGGGAGAGGGTAAAGGAGGGCTCTTATCTGGTTCACGCTGCACTGAATCCCCTCCACACGTTCCCCTGCAGCACAACCACACTGTAGGGTGAGAGGCAGGACACGCCACCAGGGCAAACATACCGTCAGGACATATCACTAGGACAAAGCACCATGACACAGCACCACAACAAATCACTAGGACAAAAAGCCAGGACACAGCATCAAAACATCACCAGGACATAGCACCATGACACAGCACCACAACACTTCACCAGGACACAGCACCACAACACATCGCCAGGACACAGCACCATAACCACTACCACAGCCATCACCACCACAGGAACAGCACAACCACTATTACTACCACAATCACGACTCTTTACCATATTCATTTGTACCTATCACCACCACAATCACCACCACAAGGACACACCACCAAGACAAACCAGTACCACAACCACATCAACACAAACACCACACCACCACAGCAACCAATGAACATTAACACCACCATCCCAACCACAACCACCACATTCACGACACACCACCAACACTTCCCTAACAACCACAGTCATGACACACCATCACCACTACAACAACCACAACAGCCACGACACATTGCCACAACGCCACAACAACCAGTGCACATCACCACCAGCAGCTTTACCACAACCACCACAGTCACGACACCACCAGAATAATGAATGCAAAACACCATCGTTACCACTACCACAACCATTACCAGCGTACATCATCATCATCATCATCATCATTGTCATCATCCACGAACACATAATCACATAAAGACCAATAAATAAATATGTAAAAAAAAGACTGCAACATTCCCAAGAGAATACAAGATGGTCTCCACACAGCTGTTGTACACTGACATATTCCTGTATAAACTGTCACGATGAATAATAAACACACGAACATTATACACGAACATCGGATCCCCAAATGTATGCTTGTATGGTTTGACTTTTGACCCCATTAAACCCTTCAACATGTTTACATGAAAAGAAATAAAAATAAAAAGGTACCTGAGAGTATTTATCCAAGGAACAGGTATGCCAAGTTAGAAACGACCAGGTGAAGAAATAAAGGATTGGCACCCAACTGAAAAGTGTTTGAAGGAAGGAATGAAAGGAACACTGATAGACAGAGAGACAGACAGACAGACAGACAGACACAAACGAAAGAAAGAATGAGAGACAGACAGGCAGACAGACACAGAAAGAGAGAGAGAAGGAAACTGAGAAAATACTGCAGGTCTCCGCCATAGTGTGGAGACCCAATTAACCTCACAAAGTTTTATCCAGTTTTGTGTTGGTGTGTGGCGAGAGAGTCTTACTTGTCTCCCTTCACGAGGGGATGTTCAGAGAAACGGCTTTATATTTTCGCTTTATCTGATTTCGTAGGTTTGGATGTTGAGTAAGTGGACAGGTGCTGAGTTAATGGAGGTGCTGAGTTAATGGAGGTGTTGAGTTAATGGAGGTGCTGAGTTAATGGAGGTGCTGAGTAATGGGAGGTGCTGAGCCAATGGAGATGTCGCCTGTTTGCGCTGGACACTTTATGACAGTTCTCCTATTTTTGTGCTTTCCTATTTCCTAGTTTTGGATCTTTACCACCCCATGAACTCGTGTATCAGCTGGAATACTGTTATGATGATGATGATGATGATGATGATGATGATGTATAAAATCACCTAGAGTTAACAAGTGAAGTATCAAGTTTCAACATTAAGAAAGTTACCTGTCTGCCACGATGGACTGATTTTTCGTTTTCTTCTTGCTACCTCCAGACGATTTCCTTAAGCCTAAAAGAACCCGCTTAGAAGCTAAAGGATAAACGAAGGCTGTAACCTACCCACACAGCCTTGAAAGACTCCCTTAAGCTGATTAAAATAGTCTAACGGTACCAAGAATAATGAAAATCACGTCATATGGTTGGAGGTTGTTAATGAGTATTCAATTTATGCAAAACTAATCAAACCTAGTTAATTTTCTGTCAGTCCAGATACTGCGTGATGAATTATATTTAATGGGGAGTATTTAGTTCCTACAATAAAATGGAAAACTTACTGTGAACATAAAATAATTAAAATAAGTTAACTAATATTTCTTCCTTGCTTCACAAAAAGACTGGCCTACAACATCGATATATGAGAAAGAGGGGGAGGGCGAGTTGCGGGGAGGGCAGCGAAATGGTAGGGGACAAGGCAACATGGAGGCGCTTTGTTTGTGGCCACACTTTATAGGATTAAGGCAATATGGAGGGGCTTTGCTTGTGGCCACACCTTATGGGATTAAGGCGTCTTGCTATAGATAGATGGATAGATAGAATATGCAAAAACTGATCACACAAAACAGACAGTAGAGTTACTGGTTGATACAGGAGATAAACGGATGGTAATTTCATCTACGATGCTACTAGATAGACACTAACAGGGAACATGGCAGTTATTCATCATCATCATCATCATCGTAAGTCTGTTTCCCATTAATTTATAGGGTGGGCTAAATACAGGGGTGGATAAACAGACAAACACTAAGCGATATTGCCCGAGAAGTATTAATTCAACCAGCATTTCCAGCATGACCCACACCGACATTAATAGGAGGCCGCATTAAAAAAAAAAAAAAAAAAAAAAAAAAAAAACACTTCCACGCAGAGTTACTGTACATATCAGCATAAACACGATATACTAGTTTGTTGGATAAATAAGGATATAACTTCTCATACAACGTCTCATTTAACACCATTTTCCACACTAAGAAACAAAGCACACAGTCATCATCATCATCATCATCATCGTCATCATCATTCTAATCCTATTTCCTACTAATACAAGGGACAGGCAGACAGACGGACATTTAAAACAGAGCCCAGGGAGTATCATTTCAATTTCCCGCATGACTCTAACAACGATTATAACCTACAACACGTCTATTAATACGAGGCAACATGGAGAAAACCTTCAGGGTTGAGTTCAAAAGAGCAACAATTTCCCATTAACAATATTTCCAACAGCAGGGCACCATCATCACCAGCAGCGCGTTCAAAGCCGGGGATACATATGGAAAAAAAAGTAAAAAACTCATTGATCATACGGGATGCGGAACAAAGCAGTGATGAGCGGCTTGTTGCGCCCGAGTAACACGGGGCAATATGTAAATGAACACCTCTGAATACTGTGCTCATAAAATTTTTCATTAATCGGCGTGCTGGGTGGGAGACTGTCAATCTCTGTGTGTATCTCCATCGGCAGCAGTGTGTAGGCGGGGAAAATGGCTGAAATGGTGAGTTTATGGGTCTTGGGGCCAGAATTCCCTTATCTCTTCTGCATATTACGCTTAACAGCCTTTTATATCTACTTTATCTGCTTATCTGTTCGATCGATAAGTGACTGTGAATCTCTCTCTCTCTATCCTGCAGCGGAGTGTAGTCGGGAAAAATGATTAAGCAAGTGACTAAAGGTGACTGTTTGTGTCCCTTGGGGTCAGAAGTTCGCCTTATCATTTTGCATTTAACACATTAATGTTCTTTTGTACCTTACTGATCTGGTGATGGATGGATTACAGTCTATCTCTATCCTGCAGCGGTGTGTAGGCAGGGAAAATTATTAAAAAGGTGACTGTTTGTGTCCCTTGGAGTGATAAGTTCGCTTAATCACTCAGGATATTACATTTTAACATTTTCCTGTAGGCTACTTATATCACTTTAATATCGCATGACCTACAGAGATATGGAGGTGTAATGTGCAGAATAAATCGCTGAGGAAGTGTTACGAATCTTCACAACTACCGATGACGTCTGTTTCATTTTATTCTTGTACCCTTCAGAAGATTAAGCTTGGGAGTTATATTTCGATCCAGACAAAAGCGCTACATAAGAATTCGATGTATCTCGAGTACACACACACACACACACACACACACACACACACACACACACACACACACACACACACACACACACACACACACAGCTTCATAAAATTGACATCTATTTCTAATCCAACTTAATCATCGTTTAAATAGAGCTGAGCGCATCTGTCCTCAGTTTACAGTGGCCTAAATGTAAAGCTTCCACCCAAATGAAAAAGATATGTAAAAAGGATAAAAGGTTTGGCTGAATAGCGGCCCCCACTCCTGCACCCCCTGGTCTCCTCTTAGTGTAGCGTCTCGGGCAGGACTGTGGCGGCTCCTCTGGTTAAGTATTTATAAAGATAACCAATTTCAAGGGTAAACAAGGGTCCATAGGAGTTAACATTTATTGCATATAGTTCTCTTCTCGATACTCTGTTTTGGCTATGAAGTGTATGACAGCTGTATGGGTGAAGAAAAATGTACTGGACTGAAATGAAAGATAAATTCCTTTCACCAAGCAGCAAAGGCTATACGGCACTAAATCATATAAAGAAACGGCATGAATAAAAAAAAGACAGTAAAAGGACACAATAGTAGAGGAAGAAAAATATAAACGAGCTCAGGAGAGTTTATAAATGTGGTATCTCAAGGAAGTAGGCCTAATCCAGAGCTCCCTTCTAAGTGGTCTTGCGGGGCGGCTTTCACTCTTCCGGAAACTCTTCCCTCCCCAACCCCTTCTCTAAGGAAACTCTTCCCTCCCCAACCCCTTCTCTAAGGAAACTCTCCCCTCCCCAACCCCTTCTCTAAGGAAACTCTCCCCTCCCCAACCCCTTCTCTAAGGAAACTCACCCCTCCCCAACCCCTTCTCTAAGGAAACTCTCCCCTCCCCAACCCCTTCTCTACGGAAACTCTCCCCTCCCCAACCCCTTCTCTACGGAAACTCACCCCTCCCCAACCCCTTCTCTACGGTAACTCTACCCTCCCCAACCCCTTCTCTACGGAAACTCTCCCCTCCCCAACCCCTTCTCTACGGAAACTCTCCCCTCCCCAACCCCTTCTCTATGGAAACTCACCCCTCCCCAAACCCCTTCTCTACGGTAACTCTACCCTCCCCAACCCCTTCTCTACGGAAACTCTCCCCTCTCCAACCCCTTCTCTACGGAAACTCTCCCCTCCCCAACCCCTTCTCTACGGAAACTCTCCCCTCCCCAACCCCTTCTCTACGGAAACTCACCCCTCCCCAACCCCTTCTCTACGGTAACTCTACCCTCCCCAACCCCTTCTCTACGGAAACTCTCCCCTCCCCAACCCCTTCTCTATGGAAACTCACCCCTCCCCAAACCCCTTCTCTACGGTAACTCTACCCTCCCCAACCCCTTCTCTACGGAAACTCTCCCCTCTCCAACCCCTTCTCTACGGAAACTCTCACCTCCCCAACCCCTTCTCTACGGAAACTCTCCCCTCCTTAACCCCATCTTCTCTTCGGACACTCTCCACTACCAAACACCTTCTCTACGGAAACTCTCCTCTCTCAACTTCTTCTCTACAGATACTCTCCCCTCCCCAAACAGCCTTTCCCGTCCTTAATGCTTCCTCGCCAAACCTCTTACATATAAACCCTTCCTTGTCGCTGTTAGGTAATGTAGTGAAGTATCCTGTAGTCCAATTAAAATTCCACTTCTTTCCACAGGTCTCCTATACAGGAAACTCGCCTCCCCCTCAACCCACCCTCCACGCACCTCTTGAAACCCAGGTGACGCCCTATTCTTATTCTATTTTACTACTAGATGATTATATTAAACTTGGCGAAATATCATGTACTGAGGGGGATCATTAGAACTTTATCTCCCCTCCCTGTAAAAATCTATCTTAAGCTGAATAATATCGCCATGGGATAGCAAGAATACATTGAAAAACACTGCACATCCCCGGGTTCAGTGTATCAATGATGCATCTCCAAACACACACACACACACACACACACACACACACACACACACACACACACACACACACACACACACACACACACGATGTAAACATTGTCCGGTACGGAAGTTTACGCAGTTTAAGAGCAGTGTGTCCTCGTAATTTTCCGTCTAAATAACTTCAGCGTTTGTTAGTTTTAAGTCTGACTTTGCACAGCAGTTAAATGTAGTAATGATGTTTGGAGCTAAATCTCCTCTCGTTCTTTCCTAATGATTCGAGTAATAAAATGTATTCTTCACACTGATAAGCTTTCGTGAGTTTACGTTCAGTCATGCTTAACCAATCTCACTTTATCTGTTTACCTGTGCTGACTCAAGATCGTAGTTCCTCGGTATTGTTTCTGACTCATTATCTGTATTACTTGCATGGATCATCATGATCACTGTGGTCGTGATCGTGCCATCATAATCATGATCATGATGGTCATCATCATCCTGTCCCTAGTTTCCACTAAAAAACTGCGACGTTAAGATTTGTAAATAAGAAAGTACAGCACAAAAATAGGAGAAGTATGAACCAAGTACCCACTGAAATTGGTCACACGTCCATTCGCTCACTATTCATGCCTTGGAATGATTGTCTGCTCACAACGAGACAAATGCATCACAAACAGACCAGAGTATGTCCTGAGAAAGTGCAAGATATGACACAGGGATGGAAATGTTACTTTGGTGCCGTTAAAGGTGAAGTAGCGGAGACATTTCACACACACACACACACACACACACACACACACACACACACACACACACACACACACACACACACACACACACACACACACACACACACACACACACACACACACACACACACACACACACACACACACACACACACACACACACACACACACACACACACACACACACACACACACACACACACACACACACACACACACACACACACACACACACACACACACACACACACACACACACACACACACACACACACACACACACACTCTATGGAGGATAAGTGCACCCAGGGTCGTTGTCTCGTGGCCTTGGGAGTGGCATCTTGGTGGCCTGAGGAACCTCCATGACACCTTTTTCATAGCAACAAATAATATACAGTAAAGGAGGGTAGTTGTGTGCCATATACAGAGGTAAAGGTTAGGAAGATATTCTACGGAGCCTCTTCTGCCCATGAAAACATACACTTACCATCTGAAGGAATAAACTGGTACGGCAAAGGTGAAGGGGTTTCCTTTGCCTACACAAATACCGCCTTCAAACACCTACTTGGGGTGTGGCACAAGCACACACTCACACTTGGGACCTTATTCTCGTTAGCTCAAAAGATTTCTAAGCATCTCTTTTTTATTCAGGCTGTTTCTGTATATGGTGTATTATGCTATGGTATGTGACACTGGCAAACTAGGATGGTATTCAAACTATATAATAACATATTGCCTAGTGTAAAATGCAAAAAATAAGATTAAGGGGCCAGAAAGCCTCCTCAGCTGACGAGAATAAGAACCTTGGACATGTAAAGGGCAGGTCTACACTACAGAGAACACAGAACAATACACAACTTGGGTTTACGGACCTTGTCATTGCGGGTCTGGTAAATCGGGTACATGGGGATGTGGTTTGAGTCTGGGGGCGCCGGGTCGGGGAGCTGGAAGGTCGCGTACGGGTAGATGTCCTCCGCGTTTTCTGTTGGGGAAGAGGGAGGGAGCGGGTAGCATCTTAGGGTCGTCTTCTGAGTGGCTTTGAAGATTTCGTAACGCCTCTTCCTCACCGATTTATTCTGCACATTGCACTTAAATATTCCCTTCTATGTAACTGACAGAAACTGTGCCGGTATTAAAACTATATCAGTAATATACAGGAGAATGCTAGTGTGTGATGTGCAAAATGAGTCGCCAAGGAAGAGATGTTAAGAAGTCTCCTTTGTCACCTAGAATACGGCCCATAGTCAGGAGCAACGTCTTCGCTTACGTGTAAATTTAAAAGCCGTAATAATCTTATCATTGAGCACCTTCCTGACGGAGCTACTGACGAAGATGATCTAGGAAGACAATCAGGGCAGATACTAAACGTCAGTCATGAGGGACGCCCGAGGACAACAACAAACAGAGAACATAACATTACATATGGTTTCAGCTCGGGGCAACACTCTATTCAACAGACGCAAGTTCTGTACAGATTAAAGCCTTGAGCAGATGGCTCGAGACTCATACCTATGGCCCCATCAACACTGTTACATCCCTTACTTTCTCTTCCTCCATCTCTTGTTTATAATGTCTATTTTATATATATATATATATATATATATATATATATATATATATATATATATATATATATATATATATATATATATATATATATATATATATATATATTAGTTCAAACTGTGATTACAACAATTATATATTTACTGTTTCAAGGGAGCCATAAGGACGTACACTACAGTACTTGAGTTTCCAGTGACTGACGTGGTGGTGAGCAAGAGGCAGCAGTGTGGGCCCACCGGAGACATGGACTGATAACTGCCACTCACACACTGTTCCATAACTGACACTCATGCATGATAAGTCTGGACAAGGTATAATAGTCCAGGAACAACATTAACAGAACCACCATTCAGATACAAGGCTGCGACATCTGAGTGACTTATGATAGTATGAAAATATGATGTTGCATTTATATATTACACCAGCTGTGTAGGAGTAACTGATGAAGTATCTGACCAAAGCGACATTGTAAGTTTAACACAGGACGACGCAATACTCTGAATCCAAGACGCGATACTGCATAGTAAATGTTGAAGACTTTTATAGTACTAAATGCGGCACTAAAGCTGAATGACATTAAAAGGGCAAAACGTGTGATGCAAAATAAAACTATGATACTTAAATTACAAATAACGATCAGTCAGACTACAAGTTAATATCAGTTGGAGACAAGGAACATCAATAGTACTCAAGAAACAAACAACATCGCTAAGTACAGGACACATCAGGAGGAACAGAGGCTGGATTACACGATCATTTTAATGCTGGTGGTGACGCACAGCGATATAAAACAGCGCGAAAACTGGTCATAACAGCAAATGTTTTGGAGAAATACAAACAAATGGCTTTGTCACAGCACTAGCACTTCTAAAAACTTTTTATTTTTTCTAAATAAAAAATAAAAACAGCTTGTTTGAAAGATGCCTCCGGTTTTTTAGTCAGAGAAAATCTTACATGCTTATGGGGATGATCCACTTGCAAAATACATTTTCCTCTTTTGCAAATTCGTTTATACTTCCCTTAAAATAAGGTTTTATACTTTACACATATTAGAATTTCAAGGAAAACAATTATTTTTACAAGGTATATACAGTCTAAATGAAACACCATTCTTGCTTTAGTATGATAATGAGCTTAACTTCTTTCTTTTTAGCACAAAGTCTCTGGCGCGCTAAAAAATTATCTGGCGGTATCAATTAATAAAATACGTAATCGTAATCGTGTTTTACTGCTTGGTGTACAGTATGCCTAAGGGTTTAATAATTTCGTGTACAGTATGTCTACACAGATACAAGTACTTCACCACCATGCTAGGAAAATGCTTGTGTTAACCAGCCTTTAGGGATAAGTGAATAGGGATCATGACTCACCAGGTATGAGGTCACTCTGCTGGTCCCTGGGCACGGATTTCCTGATGGTGGCGTAGTACTGTTCCCTCTGTGCCAGGTTATGCTTGTTGTCCCGGGCGGCAGTGTTCGCACCGCGTCCTACACCATCAACCCCATCGCCCTCTCCCTCGTGGCCCCCTGATGGAGCTGTTTCTGTACAAAGGCGAGTTTGGGGTAAATGTGGAGTCTCTCGCTGTTCGCATTTTATATACATTAGTCAAATGTAGATGTACAGTAGTCTCTACTCTCTGCATTCAGTAAACATCAGGCAAGAACAGAATTACAGCGGAATCTCTGTTATCATTCAGTAGTGATCAGTTAAATTCAAAAGTACAATTGAATATCTCCTTGTCTGCTTTCGGTAAACATCAATTAAGTGCAGAAACATAGCTGATTCTCTCGTTTGTTTGCCTGCAATAAACATCAACCAAATGCCAAAGTACTAACAAGCCCCACATTGTTTGCTCCATAGGCATCAATCAAACCCTTATGTACAATCAGCGAGGCAATTACCTATCCAATTCTGTCCCGAGATCATTTAGACCTGGGGAAAACTAACGAAAGTCTTCCTACAAAACGAGTGTTTCTGATTATTTTTGTTTTTTCTTCGATCTACCGCCACTTATATAAAGTTTATGGATGTCCGTGTGAGTGTGGGTGATTCTAATCCGCACTTTATTTTGGACGACAAGTTTGACCATGAGACAACGCACACAAACAACAGTTGCATTAGGTGTACTCGTGTGTGCATCGTAATTTCATCATACACACTCACTGTCTAAAGAGAGGTGAGGACTGCAGTCACCCACATTCACACAGAAACCCAAGAAGTGTGTTAGTACTCGTTCCCTTAGAATATACTTATTTCAATCACTGTGTATTAACTATCAAGCCAACAGCAACTGGTCGTGAAGAAAACGTTATACACTAAGTATTAGTCTCTAAGGCCTTCTATTCACGCAGTAGGAGAAACCTTGAGAAAATACTTATTTAATACAGTACACATTATTAAACAAACCTACAGGAAATGGTGATGGAGAATGCGTTGCACAGTAAGAGAACTGAGTACCTTCCGTTTTGTATGAACATTATTTCAGACTAGCGTAATATAACAAGTCTAAACTGGACAATGCGTGTTTAGAAAGGTTTAACTCTTTTACTATGTGTACCCATAACTTTAAGAAGATCCTCAGCTCCCTTATCATACCATACCTGCTATATTGTGTTCACTTTAACCTAGCTTACATCAGCTATCTCCCCATTTAGAATACTGAGCTGTAACGAGAGATAAAACACTACAGTATGGTATTAGTCACGAAGCAGTGCTACGAAGGTGTGGAGTCGTGGTATTATTATATTCTGCTAATGATCCTCAGAAATAAGCTGCAAAAGGACGAAAATCTTCATCAATTTAATGCCATGACTCCGGGTGCCATTCTTTTCAGTGTACTCTTGCTGCTCTCAGACGATTTCATTCAATTTAGGTACGGCTTCTCATACTGAAGGGGTGTACTAATGCTATGTCTAAACCTCCAGTAAGAAAAGTTTAGCCTTAAATTGAGTAAAACCGTCAGGAAAGGGTAAGGGTAAAATTAAAGACATCCCCTGGCTAAAAAGGTTGGTAAATAAACTATGGTCTAAAAGTTCCCTCTGCCTCTTACTTCTCCTGACGCAGTAACAGACGAGGGCAAGTGATGACGCGAGAGCCACGACGGAGGAGAGGAGGGGCAGCAGCACCCTCACAGACAGCCACTGAGGTGAGCTTCTACTGGGCCATAGTGGCGGCAGTTCTGAAGTAGGATTATTATTATTATTATTATTATTATTATTATTATTATTATCATCATCATCATCATTATTTTTATTAATTTCTTATCATTATTCTTCCACTCTCACTTTTCCTACACCAGGGCACATCATTACTAATAAGCTTCCTACATCACAGCCTGTCATCATTACCATTTTTTCTCCTTTATCTGAAATGATCACTACTACTTTTCCTTACCTCACAGCAAAATATCACTACAACTCTTCTTACACCACACCAAATTCTCACCACCACTTTTAAGACATCACAGCAAAGGACAAATAAACATCGGTTAGCCAATGATAATAAACTGGTACCTCCTGAATACGTCGTCAGGAAATTGATCCCTTTTATCTTATGCCTACCTTTTCGAACGTCATGTCTACTTCTTCCACCTCTTCTACCTCATGTCTACCTGCACTGCCTCATGCTTAATGCTATTTCTACCTACCGCCTGCAGGAGTGAGTGTGGTGAAGGGGTAGGTGTGTGTGGTGGAGCCTGCACTGGATACAGCCGTCACCCTCAGAGAGTAGGCTGTGGCCGGCATTAGACTGATCACCTCCACTCGACGCGCCTGGGGACCTCCACTTGACACTGAAGGGGGATATTGGGGTTACGATACACACTGCCACACCTCACGCTGCTACACTATATACCGCATTATTGCAACATAGTACTCATTACAGTACCACACAGTAACACATTATCGTCACACCACACACGACATCGCACCAAAACATACATCATACCACACCACAAAATCATGTCACATTATCACACCACATAACACTGTCAGTTAGTAATACCGTAGATGGTTTGAAACAGTCTGTGGTTACAGTCATTGTAGTTCGCTAACTTCGCTGTTAACTATAACAAGTGAATAAATATATTTTCATACATTGCTGATTTTTAAAAACCTATAGTTGCATTAATAATGCAATTCTTTTCTTCCTTATTGCACTTCTGACTTAGCGGTAAGTTGGGTCCTACGCAGTTCGTTGGTAATTCATCAATACAATAATCTGACTTTATATACTGTACTGCAAGAGATATGCATATATCCTACTCAGATGCAATATGAATGTGTCTACAATAAGAAGCTAAATGCAAGTGTAGTGATACAAATTAAACAGGGATACATTTAGTGGTATTTTTGCTAATCAAGGGACAGCGTAAGTGAGTAGGCAAGTACCCACCTTGGACCCACTGCGGATCGTCATGGCGACGGTACTCAAGCACCATGTGGGTGATGGGGCAGCCGCGGGCCACCCACGCCCTTGGAAACACCGTCACGCTCGTCGAATTTGGCGTTAGAAACTGGAGTGGGGGCGGTGCCTGGGGAGCCCCGCCCAGGGTACGGACTACTGCCGTGGTGCTGGCCGGGCTGGACCCCACGCTGTTGTGAGCCACTATATACACATGGTACCGTGACCCGCACTCCAGGTCCTGACACAATAAACGACACTCATTAGCAGTTAGTCCCAGAAGATGCCAGAGAAAAAGAATCTGTACTGTGCCTGGAGTTACACATATATAGCAGTTACAATTTTTTTTTTTTTCTGAACAAATAGTGGAGGGAATCACGAAAAAAAGAAGTTAATACTTTTATAGCCTACACGACTTAGAAAGAACCAACACATGCTATTGTTTGCTTTCTTTTGTGCTCCTATTTGTATTTTTTTTTATTAGAGAGGCAATGTGTCTCATTCACAGGTCCTTTTAATTAGTTCCCATCACTGACCTCCCATCACAGGTTTACTCCTCTTGTTACAACCACCTTCATTACGACTGAATGGCCTTTGGCAGACACAGAGCAATACCAGACGGGAAGGGCGGGCTTGCACACGTGATAATATTGTAACCAATGTGTCTTCTCGCTTATACATCGAAGTTACCATCATCATTCGCTTTACGAGCCTTGAATCGAAGTTTAGAAAATGTACTTCAGCAGCTTGACCAATCACTATCATTCATAAAGGTTGATACCAGCCTACAGTTTATGAGGTATGTGTATCCGAATGTGGATGTTTGATAATTATGCCGAGACCTTTGAAGCTAAAGGAAGTATTGTTAGCAGTAGGACAGTGAAAGAATGTCATTAATATCTGGCGACCATGAATGGAAAACCCGTCAACATGAAATTTCGTTGAACTGACTAGAGACCTCACAAGCGAGACTGGACAGCCTCGACCACTGTGGTAATGTACTGCACGGTTAACAAAAGTATCGCGCCTCTTGTTGTAGCTAGCATTCTGAGACACGAACGAAGAATTATGATACATACAGTAGGCCACAGCGTAATGTAGGTTCAACTGTCATCCTTGGTATTTCACTGTAGGTTACTCAGCATTACAGAACAGAAACTATCATTATGGATGCTGTACGATAGTCTAAAATATCAGCTCAGCTGATACATTGGTATCTGAAGAATTTGCCTCTTTTGCGTATCCACAGACCTAAGAGACGAGATACTTTTGTGTGTGTGTGTGTGTGTGTGTGTGTGTGTGTACGTCTGTCACCTGCCTTAGTACGTAAGTGCTTAACTCTTGTGATAAGGGTGGATTGTTGCACATCATGATAACGGTAAAGATTAACCTGCCATAAAAATCCGGTAGCAGGGCTGTTGATGATGATAAAGGTGACGATAATAATACAAATCATCACCATCACCATCATCATCATCATCATCATCATCATCAACGTTACTGATAAATATTTGTACTGTAGGGATCAATGCCGACTATTTATATCTCCCTTTCAAAGACAGATCCTTCCAAAGCTCAATTTAACCACTGGGCAATTGCAAGTAGGTAAGATAAAGACCCGTATCCTTGTCGTGTATGGAAACCCAGTAACACATTTTCCTAAGCGATGTATTTTGCATATTACACCTTACTATCCTCTTCTGTGTTACAAAAATTCCTTTCAATGTCGCCATACGCTGCTTGAATAACGTAATAAAGGATATTAACCCGCCATATCCAAAAATAAATCGCTAAGGAAGAATTGACATGGAGAATACGGGCCAATGACATTCGGATCTCGCCTGTCTGTATCTCAGCTAATCCGGACACACAAGCCTGTCCAAATTCCAGATTCCCTTTCACACGGCCTGAAAACCTCGTATATTCGGCCTCCAATAATCCTGAACTGAACGGTATTGCTGACCGAAAATGAGGTTCTTTGAGGAAAAAACTCATTGGGTTATTAGTGGCCAAATTTGGAGGTGAAGGAGGGAAGGAGAGGGGAAGGAGGGGAAATGGGAAGTGTGGGTGAGGGGAAAGAGGGGAGAGGGAAAGTATAAGGGGAGGAGGAATGAAGGAGACTGGGAAGGGGGAAGGGGGAGTGTAGAAGGAGGAGGAGAAAAGGGGAATAGGGAGGGGGGGAAAGAGGAGACAGGGGTAGTGTGAAGGAGGGCGAAGGAGAAAGGAGTACAGAGGGAGAAGTGGAGAATAAAGGGGTGTGGACGGTGGTGCAAGAGAAAGAGGATGATTGATAAAAGGGGGATTGAGGAGGTGAGAGCGAGAGGAAAGGAAGAGGAAGCGTTTGGTGCTGGACTCTGAGGGGAGGAGAGTGGGGAAGAGGGGAGGGTGTTTGGTCTTTGATGGGAAGGGGACAGCAAGGGAGGGGGTATTTATTTAACTATGTGGGAAGAGAGGGGATGTGTGTTCGACTGTGGAGGTAGGGGAAGGGGAGAGTATTTGGAGCTTGACTGTCGGGGAGGGGAGGGGAGGGGAGGGGTGGGGAGGAGAGGGGAGGGGCGGGGAGGGGAGGGGGAGAGGAAGGGGAGGGTGTTTGGTGATAGACTGTGAGAGGAAGATGAGGTATATTCAACTTTAGAGGCAGAGGGGAAGGGGGAGGGAGCTGGGATATTAAGGGAGGGGGCAGGAAACTGGGGAAGTAGGAGAGGCGGTATCTGTTATTCGATTATGAAGGCAAGGGGAGGGGAGGTAAGGGAGGAAAACAAGAAGAGGGGGATGAGGAAGGGAGGGTATTAGGTGTTAGGGGTGGCCTGCAGTCCTACCGGACCCAGGTTCAAATCCCCGCTGGGGCAGGGAACAGTTTAAGGATTTGAATTTAATAAAAACAGACTTTACTGATCTACCGCAAGACCTGCCGACATTTCGTAAAAATATCCCCGCTAATACCAATACACCAGTCCTATATGAGGCAGACCTAGCATGTATTCAATATGGACGGTGGGTGTTAGTGCCGAAGTGGTGACATGTAGAAGTGTATGGTATGTGGAAGGACTACTGGGCCTTGGGTGCAGGCTGTGAAGCTTATGCCCAGAGTCGGACACATAAAAAAAAAAAAAAAGATGAAGGAAATTGGTCTCCTCTCTCTCTCTCTCTCTCTCTCTCTTTCTCTCTCTCTCTCTCTCTCTCTCTCTCTCTCTCTCTCTCTCTCTCAGTGCTCGCTTCTTTTCTCCCTTTTCCTTTTATCTGTGCTCATTAGGCTGGCAGCTCTCTCCACCCTCCCTTCAAAGCTCCACTCTCGCTCTATACTTCCCCTCCTCACCCCCCTGTCCACTTCTCGCTGCTTCTTCCTGCTTCTCTCTACTCATTTATATCCCTACTTTTCTCTCTCTCTCTGCTTTTTTGTCTCTCTGTATCTCTCCTCTTCTTTATCTTCGTATTCTTTAGTATTCTCTATATTACAGTACTGTTTCTGTCTCCCTGCTACTTGCTTTTAATTCCTTGTCTTCTTATTTCTCTTTTCTCTGTCTCTCTGTCTCTCTCTGCTTCTCTGTCTCCCTGTTTCCCTCTGCTTCTCCGCCACCCTGTTTCCCTCTGCTTCTCTGTCTCTCTATTTCTTCCTGCTTCTCTGTCTCTCCGTCTCTGCTTCTGTGTCTTCCAATTTCTTTCTGCTTCTCTATCTCGTCAGTTCTTTACGCTTATCTGTCGCCATATTTCTCCCAGCCTCTCTCTCTCTCTCTCTCTCTGCTTCTCAGTCTCCCTATTTATATTTGCTTCTATTTCTCTATTTCTCTGTTTAACCCCCATCCCTCTCTCCATATCTCCCTGCTTCCCCCACATCCCCACCTTTACCTGCACCTCTCTGTTTTTCTTCATCCTTATCGACCCTGGTTCTCCGCCTCTCTATGCTCCAACACTTCCCTCTCCCTGCTCCTCTCTCCCTTTCTCTCTCTCTCTCTCTCTCTCTCTCTCTCTCTCTCTCTCTCTCACTCAACCATTTTCTCTGCCTCTCTAAACTATCCCCCCTCTCTCCGTTTGATGTTCAATATGACCACTGGCCTTCAAAAACCAAAACAATACCCTCACCCCACTCCCCCTCCAGTAAACGCCCCCTCCATTACCGTTAATGATACTACACAATAACAAAGAGAAAAACATAGGCATTAATTAGGGCTGCCCTGAGGTGATGTGGATGTGAGAGCTGCCTGCCTTTCAGCCGTATATTTCTTGCTTTAGAGACGTCCTAACTCCTATTCCTTGGCGATTTAGTCTGCATTTTAAGTCTTCCTCATCTGTGACTGATGGAAACTATGTCGATATTAAAACGATATAAATAACATACAAAAGAAGGCTAGGGGGTTGGATGGAAAACAAGTCGCTCAAGAAAGAACACTACGAAGCCCCCCATGCCTCCTAGAATACTGTCCTTATTGATGCTGCCATAAAACTTTTCCTAGCACATCTTCCTCAGCGACTTATTTTACATCTTACGCCTGCATAGTCTATCGTATGTTGTTGAGTATGTCAGTATTAAAAAGATGCACATAAAACTCAAGATAATATTAAGTTGTAAAACGAAAAATAAATCGCGTGGAATATTGTGTTACGAATTCTGCCATGGTAAATTTAATATGAGGGTGTGTAGTGGTGTTGTAGCGCCCTTGTACAACCCTTATTAAGCATCCCCTGCGGCCACGGGGTTATGTTCTGGGCAGGGATAAGGGGTGGGGGAGGGGTAGAGGTTGGCTGGGGGAGAGAGAAGGGTGAGGGGAGAGAGGGAAGAATAGGGGAGGGAGGGAAGGGTGAGGGGAGAGAGGGAAGGGAGAGGGGAGAGAGGGAAGGGAGAGGGGAGAGAGGGATGAGGTAGTGTTGACAGGGAGGGAGGGAAGGGTGAGGGGAGAGGGGGAAGAATAAGGGGAGAGAGGGAAGGGTGAAGGGAGAGAGGGATGAGGTGGGGTTGACCGGGAAGGAGGGAGGGACGAGTGAGGGGAGAGGGGGATGAGTTAGATAAAAAGAAGAGAGACAGGAAACGAAGAGGGGAAGGAAAACAGGAGGAGAAAAATAAATAGAAGAGAGATAAAACGAAGATAAAAAGCAAAAGGAGGAAGAGGAAAGCAAGAAGAATGGAAAAGAGAGATAAACGAAGAAAAGGCAAAGTTTAGATGGGGAAAGAAAGGAAGTTACTAGAGGGAGAGAAGAGGAATTAACCTTTCGTCTCCAAGAATTTTCCCTAAACCTGCATAAAATTTTGTTTCTTGGCTAGGAAAATGAAACTAAAGACACCATAATACTGAATGAGGTGATGGAGTGTGATGACCCGGGCTGGGGAGGAGGGTTGAGAGGGAGGGAAGGAGGGATGGTGGGGTGTGGAGCGAAGGAAGAATTAAATGAGAGAGAGAGAGAGAGAGAGAGAGAGAGAGAGAGAGAGAGAGAGAGAGAGAGAGAGGTGAGAAAAGGAAGGAGAAAGAGCAAAGGGGGAGACGAGAAGGAAGTTTGAGGGAGGGGAGTTCTTGTGTGTGTGTGTGTGTGTGTGTGTGTGTGTGTGTGTGTGTGTGTGTGTGTGTGTGTGTGTGTGTGTGTGTGTGTGTTTTACCACCATTCAAGCAGCACGTTCTTAATCCCCTCGACTGTGAATGAAGTGATTAGAGTAACATGGAAACAGCATTACTCACTCTCTCTCTCTCTCTCTCTCTCAATCTCTCTCTCTCTCTCTCTCTCTCTCTCTCTCTCTCTCTCAATCTCTCTCTCTCTCTCTCTCTCGCTCGCTCGCTCTGATACATACAAAGAATAATTGAACACATCAAAGTACATCTATATTACAACGTTCATCCAACCTTTACATGCCTTTCTAAAACCTTTGAAACCACATGCCAAAAATGCAACAATAAAACTAACAGGATACAATATGGCCGTAAAAAATGAAGAACGAAAAGAAAGAAAGGTAACGAGAAACCAAGACAAAAGACACGGAAGAATGGACAAAAATTAAGCTAAGAAGAAGAAGAAGAAGAAGAAGAGGAAGAAGAAGAAGAACAACAACAACAACAACAAACAATACTGATAATAATAATAATAATAATAATAATAATAATAATAATAACTCAGCTCTCTTCCATCCGCTCGTTTTTCTGACCCTTCAGGATTGTAGGGGCCCTGCGCTAGGTTTGTCAATCCATACATATAATGAACGGTATCCAGTCGCTCCCATCTAAGTGGCATTGTAAGAGGCATAAACCCCAACCAACCCTCAGATGTAAACCCTCTCAGAACAATAATTTCTTTCTTAGGCTGCTGGAAAACATCTGGTTTGTCACTCAGTGTACAGGCACCAAAAGGTAATACTACATCAAGTGAGTGGATGATAGACGTCTTAACCTACCACAAAAATAACAAGCGAAGTCAGAGAGCGCATACCCCCACTAATGCCTATATCAGTCAGCTGAGATCACCACCAAAATGTAATAAACTCTTCCTTGGCCCATGACCCACATACCTAAAAAATTCCATTGAAATCCATTAATAACTTTTTGAGATACCCTGTGAAAAATGGGCAAAGAAAAAAAAGAAAAAAAAAAAAGAGGTGAATCATTAACATCCACCTTCGCTGGTGGACGTAACAATTATAATAATAATAATAATAATAATAATAATAATAATAATAATAATAATAACAACAATAATAATAATAATAATAATAATAAAGGTGAAAAGGGAAAGAAAAGGAGAATGATTATACAAGCCTTCAGCATAAGATCGGGGTAGAAAGCAATGCAGAAGAGATCACTTGATTACGAGGAACGGGAATAATATTACAAATTCCCCATCTCTCTCTCTCTCTCTCTCTCTCTCCACACACACACACACACAAAGCGTCTCCAAAAACAAAAGAACACCCCCAGACACGTTGAAAGGTACACACACACACACACACACACACACACACACACACACACACACACACACACACACACACACACACACAAACCCCCCCCCCACAGCATTATCAGAACTCCAGGTTTCATTTACCCACAGAAAACACCCACACCGAAATCTAATAAGGACAAACCTAATCTGAAGCGTAATTCTGTTATATCGAAGCGTGGAAATTAACAAGCCCGAATTCGCCATCTCAGTTTAATTTGCACCTTAACCCTTCTGGAGCCTCAGTGGTGCCGGGGCGAGACGGGGGCCGGTATTAGTGTCGATTAAGAACGCTCCCTAATATCTCCTCTTTAGCGATTTATTTTGGATATGGCTTGCTATTATCCGCGAGTACGTTATTTATGCAGATTAATGAGATGTTGGAAGGATTTACGTGACACAGAGGGGGACATTAAGGTGTAAAAAGCAATATAAATCGCTTAGGAAAAGATGCGAGCCGACGGGAATACGAGACTGGGAGACAAGGAAAGGCCTGTTGTATTTTCATGGGAAGGAATAACAAAAGGGCGTTTCCCGTACAATACCTCACCAATATCCTCTACAAACACGCATCGGTGTATATGGTGCAAAATAAGTCACTAGATTTACAGAATGGGTTCACATATAGCAGGCGGGAGAGGTTGGAGTACTTAAATAAATATCGCATCATTCACTCGCCTCGCAAATCGCACCCATCCCTTCTCGATAAGGAAGCAAACGACCCAACTATGTAGCTAATCACCAGTTATTTCCCCCGCCATCCGCCCGTCTAACACAATTCTGGGATATGTTTCGTGGGTTTAGGAGGCTCTATGACACTATTTCCCTCGTGATTTATGTGGCATACAAAACCTTACTATTCTCATATATGCCATTCTACTGTATCACAGTCTTCCTCCTATCTCTGCATTCAACTCATCCCATTTATGAAAGAATTATATTGTGTGTGTGTGTGTGTGTGTGTGTGTGTGTGTGTGTGTGTCTGTCTGTCTGTCTGTTAATATATATGTGTGTGCGTTACTGTGTGTTTGTTTATGAGTATGTTTTTTTTTTTTCTTTTTTTTTTTAATGTGTCCGACTCTGGGCAAAGGCTTCAGGGCCTATATCTCGGGGGCAGTAGCCTATCCCAAGGCCCAGTAGTCCTCCTACACCTCCACATGTCACCACTTCGGCGCTAACACCCACCGTTCATATTGAATACATGCTAGGGCTGTCTCATACAGGACTGGCGTATTGGTATTAGCGGGGGTACTTTTATGACATGTCGGCGGGTCATCTGGTAGATCAGGAAAGTCTGCTTCTATGAAATTCAAAGCCTTAAACTGTTCCCTGCCCTAGCCGGGATTCGAACCTGGGTCCATCAGGACTGCAGGCCGCCTCTCTACCGATTCAGCCACCGCCTCCCCCATGAGAGTTATATTGTGTGTATGCGCACATATGTGAAAGTGTGTGGGGGTAGAAACACGAAGTAAATACAGTACATATTCAAGATTGACGACACTCCTGATTAAGCCCCCCTCCCATCCCCCATCCCTCCCCCACTCTGTCCCCACCACACTGCCAGTCATTCACCCATACACTCCTCTCGCCCTCATTAATTAATAGTCCCGACCCCTTCATCTCCTGCTCCCGTTTCGCAATATGATCCCTTTACTACTTGTCCTCTCACAGTTTTATCCGCCCACCCCTCTTCCTCGTCTCTTCATTACTTCGCCCCCTACACTCCTCTCGACAGCTTCGCTTCCTTTCCCTTCATCTCTTCACTACGAGGGTTGTCTGTCCGTCTGTCTGTCTGTCTATCTGTCTGTCTGTCTCTATCTGTCTGTCTGCCTGTCTGTCTGTCTCCTCTCTCTCTCTCTCTCTCTCTCTCTCTCTCTCTCTCTTTCTCTCTCTCTCTCTCTCTCTCTCTCTCTCTCTCTCTCTCTCAGGCTGAACAATATCGTCTGACGATAGCAAGAATAAGCCCAACTTAATCTAACCTAACCTAATCTGGTATAATCTGACCTAACCTAACTTGACCTAATCTAACCAAACACTTTCTAATCCCTTTCACTACGTGGGGTTAGGGGTAACAGGCTGAATAAAATCGTCCAGTGATAGTAAGCAGAAAAAATAATCGTACTGAAGAGATAATTGTCCCTGTTTATATGGCCTGAATTCTCGTTGGTTCAAGAAGTTCCCTAATATCTCTTTCTAAGCAATTTATTTGGCTTATTATACCTTACAGCGTGGTATAAATCCTCCTAATATCGTCATACTCTGCATAAATGACGTGCAAAAGGATATTAACCAGCCATATTCAAAAATAAATGGCCGAGGGTGTGGTGTTAAGGAGCTTCCTCAACTAACGAGAACACGGTCCCCTAACTACAAGGGACCTTTCCTATGTTGACTAATATATCATGGCATCTGCAAGAATAAAATAAGACGACATCGTTCTGAGTCTCCTTTACGCCTTCATTTAAACACCATGGCCATAACTGAACGCGACGAGGTGGTGCAGGAGAGAGGAGGGGTGGAGGGACGAAAGGGAGGAGGGGTAGAGGTGTAGCGGAGAAGGGGAAAGGTGGTGAAGGTGAGAAGGAAGAGGGGTGGAAGTGGAGGGAAGAGAAAGAGTGAGCAGGAAGAGGGGTGAAGATGGAGGAGAGAGAAGGGGTGAGAATTAGGAGAGGATGGATATGGACGAGGGGTGGAGATGGAGGGGGTAGACGGGTGAGGAGGAAGAGGGGTGGAGGTGGAGAGGGCAGAGGGCAGAGAGGGGGAAAAAAAAAAGTGGTGGAGGGGAGCGATGAGGATGGGTGGAAGTGGTGACACGAGGGATGAAGGTGGAAGAGACAGAAAACGAAATGGAGGTGGAGAGGGGAGGGGTGGAGATGGAGTGGGAAGGAGTGGAGGTGGAGAGGGGAGGGGTGGAGATGACGGAGAGGGAGACTGGGGGAGACAGGAAAGCCACACTGCCACAGAGCCAAATTATGTGTTAAATGGAGGTGCTAAGAGGGAGAGGGCTGCAGATGACCTATTATTACGCCACGACACTATCACCTGAATCTGGAACGGAGCTACAGCAAGAGCAACGGGCGTCTGCTGACTTTGCTGATTTACGTCTTCTCACTCTATCACCGTGCCTGTTATAGCATTGTATTTCCGAGTCCGTATTATAAGTGGCCTTGGAGATTTCGTAACACATCTTCCTTAGCGATCTGTTCAGCACATTACACTTCAGTATCCTCCTTAGTGTTACTGATGAAAACTATGTCGATATATTAACATGTATAACAATCAAGAGAATATGAAGGGGCAATATGAAAAATAAATCGTTCAGGAAGGGGTGCTACGAAGAATGCGGCCCTTCGTTCCATTCACCTACCTAACAAATTATCTACTATACAACCATAAAGAGGGTGTAATTCATTAACTGGGCATGTGTGGACTGAGGTCAGGTCATGAGGAACACATACATCAGAAAGCAAAATAGGCAAAGCTATGATTACAGGAGAATCAATGTAAGTACCGTATTATTAAAGCAATGGGCGCGAATGAGTGGAGAAACATCTAATTTTTGGTCATTAATTACAAAAACATCTAAGAAGAAAGACGATGATTATACTGTATATATTTCAATGTCTTCAACCCAATCATCCAAACGGTAGAAAGGTCATATGTAAAGATTTTATTATCGTGTTTGTCAGTAACTAAATAAACAATTAGAGATTTGCCTTCCTTTCCTGATCTGTAGTTAGTAATATGTCAGTAAGACGCTTAATAGTATGTCGCCCTCCCAAGGCATCCTAAAACACATGATTCTCTGTTAATAAGTAGTAGAGGCAGTTGGAGGGTTTTGGTTGTCTTTTTATTATATAGTAATTACTCTTAAGAATCTAGCAAACTGGGAATGAGGGTGAGGAATGTGCAATGAAATGGCTGACCCCGCTTGCTCCATCCATCACCCGCTTCATTATTCAGTGCAAATCGTGCCAACGCAAGAGTTCAATCTGTTCCATCCAATAATTCAATCTATGTAAACTGCAAGGTTAATATTAGAGACGCCTGCCTATGAGGGCGTTCACAAGCGTTGTCTTTGTCCTTGTTACTGATTCTGCCGACATCCCTATAAGACAATCCTTTACCATTAACATCTGTCGGATGAAACAAGTGGAAATACAATAAGAGGATAGGCATGTGAAAGGGGACGAGGGCATATACCTATTTGCTGCTGCATGTGCTGACAGCTGACCAGGTGTAGGGTTGGGAAAATATCAATGATGGAGATATATTCACGGAACTGACACTGAGTAATTTTTCTACACACCTACTGAATGGCCACAAATTCAGTACTGTCCTGTTTTCGCAATGTGAAAACATGTAAAATTTATATTCCAAGTTTTTATACAATTTGAACGTTGTAAGTTAACACGTTAGTTTTTCTTTCTCATTCTACCTCGTCACTCTATATATAATATATATATATATATATATATATATATACAGTATATCTATCTATCTATCCATCTATATCTATCTATCTATCTATCTTTCTATATCTATATCTATCTATCGATAGATAGATAGATATACTGTATCTATCTATCTTTCTATCTATCTATCTATCTATCTATCTATCTATCTATCTATATATATATATATATATACAGTATATCTATCTATCTATCCATCTATATCTGTCTATCTATCTATCTTTCTATATCTATATCTATCGATAGATAGATAGATAGATAGATAGATATACTGTATCTATCTATCTATCTATCTATCTATATATATATATATATATACAGTATATATACATATATACATAGAGAGAGAGAGAGAGAGAGAGAGAGAGAGAGAGAGAGAGAGAGAATATTACTCCTGTACGAGTACACGTGATACAACAAAACATGCATCTACACTCACCCCATCACACCCCCACATTCCCCACCCCATCACCATAGCAGACCCCATCAATACCCATCTCCAGTCCCGTGAAACACACATTCTAAGCGAGTCCGCCGCTCTTGTCCGCCTCCAAATGACATCTTGACCGCGGTGCACGTGGGGGCGTCCGATCCAGCATTTCCAATTTGGTGTCTGGTGGGGAAGTATTCAGGGCTCATATTTCCCGGCCGCTCCCTCGTTTGCTGCCATTCAGAGGCCTCGCTCTGCCCCCGAGCCTCCTGCCCCCCACCCACACCCCCCTGTTCTTCCTTCTTCGTCCCCCCTGCCTCCTGCCCCCCGCCCAAGCCCCCCCCCACCTTCCTTCGCCGCTCCCTGTCCTTTTCTACCTTCATACTACCATGGCTCTCTGCTCTGTGACATTCGCCTCCTCCCCTCCTGCAATGGTATACATACTCGATCGCGCACATAAATGCTTACACATACATGCCTACATACACACACATACACGTACATAATACACGACACATGCACACACACGTAAATAAAAACACACCAAACACATAGCCTACACAATACATGGCCTACACACAGACGCATATGTACACACTCATACACATATATGAAAGCACACACACACACACACACACACACACACACAAATGGACATCACAATCACATCCAGATACATCAGCACACAAAAATACATATGCTCTCTCTCTCTCTCTCTCTCTCTCTCTCTCTCTCTCTCTCTCTTCCTATATATTTCCACCTCACTCCCCTACTTCTTTCCCCCTCTACTCCTCTCTCACTCCTTTTCCTCTCCCTTACTCCTCCCCTCCCTTCCATCCCTACCTTCCTTTCATCCCATCCAGATCCTACCCTGCCCTAGTGCTCCTCCTCCCGCGGTATTTGGAAGCTCTTCGTGTTCTTGATATTCCGTGTTCTCTCATTTCTCTCGGTACACCCCCTGCTGAGAGCGTGATGTCCTCTCCCCTATGTGTCCATTCTCTTCCCAACGCATCCTTTTACCCTATACAGTACTCCCCATTCCTCCTGACATTTTCTGCTCTCTCTCTCTCTCTCTCTCTCAGTTGAATTTTACAATTCTGACGGTAGTGTTAATTTACTAGAACGTTTCCCAACAAAAATAACTGATGTATTGTGACTTTAATGTGTGTTTGTGCGTGTGTGTGTGTGTGTATGTCTCACACACACACACACACACACACACACACACACACACACACACACACACACACACCTGCGGCATATAACAGATCATGACACCCCCGTGCACAGAAGTGAAAGTCATGATTCACTTAGGGCATAGAAAAATAAACACCATGACTTGCTTGAAGCGTATTAACAACGATAATATGAAACTCTAATACTGTCATCCCTCTCAGTAAAGGAGAGTATTTCAGGTAGAAAACACGAATGATGAACAATATCTCATCCGCATCAAGCAAGCACATGAATGCAGCTTATTTTGATTTTGTTACTCTGGCGCGTATCATCCATTAGTCAACAGAGTCAAAGTTCAGGTTGAGAATCTATTGTTACAAAACTTATTACTCGTACACACATGATATTCCTTTTTCTTTTTTTTTTTTTCTTTTTTTTTTAATGTGAGATATTATCTAAGAGCGACCCTGTCCGTTTGTCTCACAAACGATTTCCGGAAACGAGGTGCTTCACTTCTGTAGACTTTATGTACTTCAGCAAGCCCACACTACATCACATCATACTTCCCTCCCCCACCATGCCATACAAAATCACCCTCCCACTCCACACCAAGGGCGTTACCAAAGGGTCCTGAAGCTCCGGCATTTAGTACTTTTGTACTTGTTCTCTACAATTTCCATCAACCGTTAAGAAGTACCAAGCTGGTGTTGTCACTTGTTTTAGCTTCCAGCCCATAGAAACATCAACTGTACCATAGCCAACCTCAAGATGAGGACTCCACTGAGGGAAGCATGGTTTCCTTTGATTGGCTACTGTGGCAGTGTGATTAGGATACGCAAAGAGCACGTGTGTAGAGAACCATAGTACACACGGAGCATGCAAGTATATTATGAGTATAAGAGTACAGGGATATGACACATTTGAAACATACGGTTGGAATACAAAGGTATAACTCACTTGAAGCATGTAACTACTGAAGCATAATTTAATCTGGATCATGTGAGCATACCTACCTAGCTTACATCAAGCATGTGAGTATACACGTGTACATGATTCACCTGGCGGATGCAAATAAGGGCTGTATTCAACGTGACATTATTGGCAGTGTTGCGCCTCTTCCTTAACCATTTATGTGACCTATTACACCTTAGCGCTTTCTTGTTTGCTATTTGTATTGTTTTCATATCGATATAGTTTGCATTATTAACATAAAAGAGGATAGCACTGTGTATGTGCAGATTAAACTGCTGCAAACCAAGTAGTACGAAACTTACAAAGACATTTAGAATATGACCCTCAACCCTATAATCTATCTGGTGAGTGAGAGTACAGAAGCATGATCTATCTGAAGCGTGTGAGCACAGAGTCACATGGAGCGTGTAATAATGGGAGTCACCAGGAGCATAATAATCCTTGAACATAAGCAGTCTAGCGCGTGTAAGCATAAGACCGACTGGAAGCATAAGAATACAAGGGCAGGATTTTTTTTGAGACGTGAAAAATGGAATGGAATCAGTGGAAACGTGATACAACAAGGTCATGATCTACCTAGGGAATGCGTGCAAGAGTATGAGCCACCAGGAGCATAATAATACAAGGGCATGATTCATTTCGCAAGTGTAAGAACAGGAGAATCAAGGACAATGATAATAGAAGAACTTGATTCATTTGGAGCGTTTAAGGAGCCACGGGAGCATGACCCACCCAGAGTGTTTATATCACAGGAAAATGGCAAATCTCGAGCATACCATCTTGCATAACCCATCACGACCTTTTATGTCACAGGAGCAAGCCGCACCACGAACATAATAAGATCATGACCCACCTTGTGCGTTTCATGATACACCTAGAACAAGTGAGATTATAACCCACCTCGAGCGTGTGTGAGTGAGCGTGGCGGTGTACGTTGAGCTGGGTCCATGCGCCGTGGTCCTTGCGGTAATAAAGTGTGAAGCCGGTGATGGGTGCGCCCCCCTTGTCCCCCTGTTTCCATTGCACCTGCACACTCCGCTCAGACGGCGATGATGCTAGGACCAGGGGCGCCGAAGGAGGCACTGACGGAGGAGAAAGAGTGGTTCAGTGGGGTAGTATGGTACGAAAAAAAAAAAAAGTATAGGAGAGTTAATTTTGTCTCCTACTGAAATGGGCAATGCAAAGGAAGACTGAGCAAAGTTAGGCGGGGTGACAAGGTAAGTAAGAGAGTCAGGAAGCGATAGAGGCGTTAGGAAGAATGACAAGTTAAAAGAGATACTTAAGAGGAGCTGGCGTTGTAGACATGAAGAAACCAGGACGAGGGGTGCAAGAGGTGACGATGCAGGAGGAGACTTAGGAGCCAGGGAGAATGACAGAGCAGGTAAGATACTCAGGAATAGTTTATTCTCTACATAAGAAAAGTTATTTGACGGAAGGAGCTAAAATGGTGCAGAACGAAAGGGCAGGAACAAGGGTGAAGAAGGAAACACTGGTGGGATGACAGAGGAGTTACGAGAGGTGAAAAAAATATGATGACACGTGGATCAGGAAGAATGAATGTTGCAAATCAGAGGAGTTACCAAATATCTGAAGGATTTATTTCATGCTCAATGAGTAAGCAATGATGGATTTCATAGCTTGATATAAAAGAAGACAGGCTTACGAGAGTAGACGAGGACGCTGTCAGGGAAAACATAGGGGTTCCGATAGGCGAATTATGCAGCAAAAAAGAAAACAGATGTGATAAAAAGGTGGATTTGTAAGGAGAAGGGTTAAGTGAAGCCGGTGATGGGTGTGCCCTTCTTGTCCCTTTGATGCCACTGAACTTGCACTCTGCACTCAGTATGAAGCCAAGGCCGGGGTGCTGAAGGAGGCATTGGAGAGGGAGATGCAGGGCCAGGAAGGAACGCAAGAAGTTAGGAAAGGTGTATTTTGTAGACAGGAGGGTCAAACACTGATTTTTGTAGAAAAGAAAGAGGAGGCACAGGACACTAAAGGAAAAAGTTGGAAGTCAATAAAGCTGATTTGCTGAAAGCTGAGGCTAAGATCTAAGGTAGCTGACGAAAGATAAAAGGGTTAGAGAGACCCAACCAAAGACAGACAGACAGGCAGATGAGAGAGAGAGAGAGAGAGAGAGAGAGAGAGAGAGAGAGAGAGAGAGAGAGAGAGAGAGAGAGAGAGAGAGAGAGAGAGAGAGAGAGAGAGAGAGATTGTTTATGGTGTCGGGGAGAGGGTCAAAGAATGGTTCTCGAGATCAGAATATTGAAAACGGTCTGAGATACGATGTGTTCTAAAACGTGATATTCTTGTCACTACTACGCTCGTTTCACTTTAACTTGGTCTAAAACTGCCATCTCCACACACTGAATGCTGAGTCGTAACACAAAATTAACGCTAGAATATCATACTAGTCAGGATGAAGTGCCATGGCAAAATGAAGAGCCGTTGCACTTTCTCTACCACTGAGCTGCGGGAAATATGCTGCAAAAGGACGAATATCTAGGACAAACTAAGATAAAAGAACAATCACAGTAAGGAGGAATGAAAGAAAGAACACAATCTGAATAAAGGGAAACAGAAAAGGAGGAAGGTAGAAGGAAGGGGGTAAAGAAGGAAGAAGGATGGAGAGAAGAAAAAATGGAGGATGGCAGAAGAAAGAAAGAGAAAGAAATTGTTTGATGCCAGGGAAATTAGATGATTGATGAGTAGACTAAATCCTAAATTACGGAGTACAGTAAGGAAGCAGGTGATGTGAAACTACCTTACCAAGGAAAAGGAATCTTACTTATCAAGGACAGTGAGGGAGTACGTGATGTGAACCCAAGTTACCGGAGACAGTGACGGGGCAGGGGATGTAAACTTTGCTTCAAGAGCAGTGACAGAGAAAGTTATTAGAACCAAGTGATGGAGTAGGTGATTATCTAATTTACCGAGTACGCAGAGGTAGTAGGTGCTGTGAATCTAACTTACCGTGTACAGTGAGGGAGTAAGTACTGTGAACCTAACTTACCGAGTACAGTGATGGAGTAAGTAATGTGAACCTAACTTACCGAGTACAGTGATGGAGTAAGTAATGTGAACCTAACTTACCGAGTACAGTAATGGAGTAAGTAATGTGAACCTAACTTACCGAGTACAGTGATGGAGTAAGTAATGTGAACCTAACTTACCGAGTACAGTGAGGGAGTAGGTGATGTGGTCAGAGCCGTGTTTATTGGTGACGGAGCAGGTGTAGTTGCCGGAGTCCTCCCTGGTGGCCTCCTGCACCACTAGGCCACCGTCCCCCTTCACCAGCCGCCCCTCGCCACCCAGCTGCCGTCCCTGGTACGTCCACGTTAACTTGGGCCGCGGCTGTCCGACGTGGCCGCAGGGGAGAGTGACGTCTCTGCCCCTCTCCGCCCGTATGCTAGTGGCGGTGGAATAGATGGCGGCGGGCACTGTGTTGGTAAGCGTTACTCTAGCTGTCCCAGGAGGCCCCTCACCCACCCTAGTCGAAGCCACTACCTCTACTTCCACCAGGCTACCCTGCACGCTATCCACCTGCAGGCACAGCACACGCAGTCAGTTTGTTTTATTCTGGTGGAACTAGACCACTCCCAAACCTTGAATACGAAGTCGAGATTACTTGCAACTTGATGTGTCTTACTTAAGAGGTAGCTGTGAATCTTTCTGGTTACTGTACTCTGTTCAGTTTAACTAAGTGTAAAATTGTCATCCCTCCATCTTGAATGCTGAGCAATAATAAGATATAAACACTTGAATATGATGCTAGTAACGAAAAAGTGCTATGGAAAGGATTCAGGTGCGAATCACAGTCTTATCCGTCAGTGCTAAGCAAAAAGGACGAAAACTTCCACCAAGTAAACAAGAATGAACTACAGTTTATGGAATAATCTTCCGCTTACCGCCCACATAAGGGCATGATGGTGGCTTGGAGCTGAGACTATAGAGATAACAAAAAGATTTATTTTACTGCCCGTAGCTATAGACTGTACAAGACATAACGTGCGACATGAAAGACGTAGGCTACACAGCAGTGCGCACGAGCGCGCGCACACGCACGCACGCACGCACGCACGCACGCACGCACGCACACACACACACACACACACACACACACACACACACACACACACACACACACACACACACACACACACACACAGCTTGCAGGACGTCATGCCTACTATACTGATAGGTCACACTGTATAAATCAAACTTATACCGAATAATACCGATGGCAGAGAGTACGAGTACAGACCTGGACCCATGTGACGGTGCCTGCGACAGTGGTGACGCCCTCCCTTCCGCGGCCGCCGCCCAACTGGCTCTCCACCACCCGCCACGTGACCTTGTAAGAGAGTATCCGCCCACCAGGCCTGGCAGGGGGCGCCCACGACACAATGAAGGAGCGGGAACCAGACACCACACCACGTACACCCACAGGACGACCAGGTACTGAAGGCACATGATAAGTTTTTGAGTCGGAATCAGACATACTGTAGGTTCGTAGTCGCTTTGAAGATTTTGTAACGCCTCTTTCTCGCCGACTTAATGTGCACAACCATGGACATATGTAAGCAGGTACTTCTCTGTTGGCTGTGACAATGGAAGATGTTACATGAAATATTTTTAGGTGATAGCAATATGAACCACAAAACAAAAGAGTACGAGAAAGAAGAATGCTGTTTCGTCTGGGGAAGAATGATAATATGGAAGGCAATACAGTGCTGGAAGAGGACTGTCGGCGAACTTTTGCTCATAGCTGTATATGACACCTTAATACTTTAATTAAAGTATGTCGATATTAAACAGATACACCTAAAACACAAACGAAAATAAGGTGCGAAAAGGAAAATAAATCTTTATTGAAAGGCACTACGAAGTCTCCAGTGCCAACAAGAATACGACCATTATTATGACGCAAATTATCCGGTCTTGTAGGTTAAGGTTAAAGCCAGAATAAGGACACTTCATTTCACTGGGCTAAGTTCTGAGCATAAAATATCTCATTGCCTCTTGCATCATGTCTGGGATTTAGAAACGTAATGATAGGAACATGGCCTAATTAAACTGCGTGTTCTTACTACAACTACACCCCCACCTACAAAGCCCATTCTATCGTTCAGGACCGTTAATCCTTTCTCTAGAACGATTTATTTTTTTCGCTATAGTCTTGCTACCTCCAGACGATTTTAATACATTTTATGGAAAATGTCGTGCTGAAGGGGTAAAAAGCGACCTCCATTAAATTCCTCCACCAAGACAGGTTACTTCAGAGTTAAATAAAATCGTCAGGCGGCAGCAAGAACGTCACGATAAAGGCGTCAGGCACTTAAGGGATTAACATACCTCTGTCTTCTATGCACCCTCTTATTTCTATCTCTTCCACATAACCTCTGTCTCTTCTACACAACCTCTGTCTTTTCTACACAACCTATATATCTTCTAAACAGCGTCTATCTCTTCTACAAAACCTCTATCTCTTCTACACGGCACCTATCTCTTCTACAAAACC
Source organism: Coenobita brevimanus (assembly GCF_032717465.1). NCBI lineage: Eukaryota > Metazoa > Arthropoda > Malacostraca > Decapoda > Coenobitidae > Coenobita > Coenobita brevimanus. The sequence goes on along the minus strand of NC_137027.1, from coordinate 6,586,406 downwards.
TCTATCTCTTCTACAGAACCTCTGTCTCTTCTACACAACCTCTGTCTATTCTACACAACCTCTATCTCTTCTACACAGCATCTATCTCTTCTACAAAACCTCTGTCTCTTCTACACAGCCTCTATCTCTTCTACATAACCCCTGTCTCTTTACACAGTCTCTATCTCTTCTACACAATCTTCTGCATACTCTGTACACACCCTGACAAAGCCATTATCTTCTGTTGAAATAGCGATGGGACTTTATTATTATTAGCACATATAAACGCTGACATAAACACGCTGACGACTCGAGCATAATCTTAACTTCTGCACTCATCCATTATCAAGCTGAAGGTGTGTGTGTGTGTGTGTGTGTGTGTGTGTGTGTGTGTGTGTGTGTGTGTGTGTGTGTGTGTGTGTGTGTGTGTGTGTGTGTGTGTGTGTGTGTGTGTGTGTGTGTGTGTGTGTGTGTGTGTGTGTGTGTGTGTGTGTGTGTGTGTGTGTGTGTGTGTGTGTGTGTGTGTGTGTGTGTGTGTGTGTGTGTGTGTGTGTGTGTGTGTGTGTGTGTGTGTGTGTGTGTGTGTGTGTGTGTGTGTGTGTGTGTGTGTGTGTGTGTGTGTGTGTGTGTGTGTGTGTGTGTGTGTGTGTGTGTGTGTGTGTGTGTGTGTGTGTGTGTGTGTGTGTGTGTGTGTGTGTGTGTGTGTGTGTGTGTGTGTGTGTGTGTGTGTGTGTGTGTGTGTGTGTGTGTGTGTGTGTGTGTGTGTGTGTGTGTGTTAACCCTACCATCCTCATCAGTGGTGCAGAGTACAGGTGCCGCCCATGGTCCGTCGCCCGCGCCGGTGTATGCCCTAACCCTGACGCTGTAGTTAGTGGCCGCCTCAAGCCCCGTCACCAGAGCCGTCACAGTGCGAGTCTGCGTCCTCTGCACCCTGGCACTCCACCCGTCCCACCGCTCGTACTCCAGCCTGTGTGGACATAACCAATGAGTGTTGTTGATCAGAAGGTGATATGAGGGACAGGAAGAGTAAAATTTTTTTAGGAATTTTGTGGACAGTTTGGAATTTATAAATAAATATATAAATAAATATGGTCATATACATATGTGTATATGTAGTATATATATATGTAGAGAGAGAGAGAGAGAGAGAGTCTGCTATTCAAAACTCAGTTATGTCTCCTTCACAGCCATATTATACAGACGCGACGCGAAATACATATTGAAATATACAAATTTTACATACCGAAATTAGCCATAAGTTGCAGTCTTACTACCAAGACTTTCGCGTGTTGATTCCCTTCATCTAAACCTTCATCACCTCACAGAAGTCCTGCCCCTTTTCCAGTGCTTCCTCCCCCTACCCTCACAAGCACCCAGTCTTCCCTCATAGTCTTCCTTTCTAAGTGTTAGCCCTCTTTCCTACTGCCTTCTTCATTATTTATTATATTCCCTTCTTGTCTCCTTGCCGCACCGTCTCCCCCTCTCTCTCGCTTTGTATCTCCTCTTTCCCTATCATTCCCCTTTTCTCACTGCCTCTCCTCTTCCCCCACTTGCCATAGCATTGCTCTCTCCCCTCTAAAGCAACGAGGGGTGATGGGGGGAGGGTAGTACGGGGTGAGGACTGATAAACGCTCTGATTAAATTCCAATATACAGGTAATGAGGATGGCAGCCAATACCTCTCACACTGGACATGACACCTGCCAACTCTACTCACACACACACGCACCATATTACCTGCTCATTGACTCTCCCATGCCTGCTTACTCACCTTGATACTCATTCTCTCGTTCTGACTCGCTGGCTGACTCCCCTTACGCTCATCCTCATTCTGACTCACTCGATGACTCCCCTACTGACTCATATGTTGGTTCACCTAACATGTCCGTGCTAACTCGCTTGCAGACGAATCTCACCGGACATTAAAGGGTGCACACTGACGATTTGTTCTGACTCAAGCTTGTTTCAGCTCCATATGATTAATTTCTGATCTACCTATCTGACTTCTACCGACTAACAATACTGATTCACTATCTATGTTGACTTTCACTGACCCACATTACAGTCACCTTCTTAATTTCCGATTTACCTCTCAGATGCGTGGCGTCTGGCAATGAATGAATGAATGAATGAACTTTTACTGAACCACGTTACTGATTCACTGACATCTGCTGACGATTAATGGTCCTGACTCTCACTGACTCACATAGCCAGATAACCTCCATACTGCTGACTTCCGCTGACTTTCATGGACCCTGCTGTTTTTTACTGATTCATATGTTGGAGGTTTTTCGATATTATAATGGCCCGTATTCTCGTCGGTTAAGCAAGCTCCCTAACACCCCTTTCTAAGCAATTTATTTCGCTTCTTGCTCCTTGCTGTCCTCTTCCGTATTACTTATATTTCTAATATCCCCATACTCTGCGACGTTAAGAGGAAGTGTAATTATGAAAATGAAACAAAAATCTCCAAATTGTCCCCTAATGCAGCCAGGGATCGAGCATGTGTCGGTTCGGTCAGCAGCCCACAACCCTACCATATAGCCACCAAACTACTCTATTGACTCTTTCGCTGACTCACCCCACCTGACTCCCCTAGTAAACCTCGGCTGTAAGCTCACAAGACAAGCATTCACCTTCAAGTAAGCCACAGTAAATTGGGATCCTCAAGAAAGCTAAGTAGGGGCGCCTCTGTGTGTGTGTGTGTGTGTGTGTGTGTGTGTGTGTGTGTGTGTGTGTGTGTGTGTGTGTGTGTGTGTGTGTGTGTGTGTGTGTGTGTGTGTGTGTGTGTGTGTGTGTGTGTGTGTGTGTGTGTGTGTGTGTGTGTGTGTGTGTGTGTGTGTGTGTGTGTGTGTGTGTACGCGTTGGTGCCTGCGTGAGTGCATGCGCGTACGATTTTAGTCTACATGTGAACTTGTGTATTCGACTTCTTGTTTTTAACTTTCAGGTACCTCAACAAGAAATAAATACAAATATCAGTTTAGGACACACCATCAGCCTTAACTTTTCGCACCGAAAGGAGCCAGGGCGGGTATCACACCACTCTACAAAAACCATCTGCAGCTGGAACAGGACGAGTAAAGTCGTCAGACAAGAACAGATCCATGAAAAGCGCTACGAACTCCATAATTCAGGGACACGTAACACTCTACAAACTGCATTTCTGACTGAGAGGGGCATCAATGGAAGTACAAAAAAGTAAAGAAAAACAAAAACAGTCTCTACTCTTTCACGTATGAAGACGCGTTTTATTTTTTATTTTTCCTATCCCGAGACGGCATTAAATAGCTTAGGGAAAGTCTATCGCCTTGTAGGAGGTGAAGAAAAATAAAACAAAGGAGCCACAAATACTCACACCCCAGGCACACACACCACTCCTCTCTACAAACAATATTTCTGGGCCCCAGTGAGCAGACGCCGGAGTGCAGGTGTGTGAATAAGTCAAGCAGTGTAACGCCCTACTCGGTAACCATCACCAGTTTCATATATTATTCAGGACTGGTGGAGCTAAAACTGTTGCTGGTTGTGGCAGGTGTGTGTGTGTGTGTGTGTGTGTGTGTGTGTGTGTGTGTGTGTGTGTGTGTGTGTGTGTGTGTGTGTGTGTGTGTGTGTGTGTGTGTGTGTGTGTGTGTGTGTGTGTGTGTGTGTGTGTGTGTGTGTGTGTGTGTGTGTGTGTGTGTGTGTGTGTGTGTGTGTGTGTGTGTGTGTGTGTGTGTGTGTGTGTGTGTGTGTGTGTGTGTGTGTGTGTGTGTGTGTGTGTGTGTGTGTGTGTGTGTGTG
>NC_137027.1:6530149-6580149 GCF_032717465.1 Coenobita brevimanus | reverse complement strand
TTTCTCCCGTATTTTCTTTCATCTTTTAATCATCCATTTCCTATGTCTTTTTTTTTTACATGTTTTAATTATCTGCCTATGCATTTTTCTTCTCTGAACTGTCTGTTTATCTCTTTTTTTCTTTCTTTCCACCGACTCCCTCCCCCCTGTCTCTCTCTCTCTCTCTCTCTCTCTCTCTCCTACTATTCTGTTTTGTTTCCTCCTCGCATCATTGTTTTTCCTGTTTTCTGTTTGCCTCTCACGTACTCCATCTCTTTCTCTCACCGCCAAGTCACCCTCTCTCCTCTCGTTTCTCTGTCTCCTCTCCTCTCCTCTCTCCTTGCTTCCTCTCCTCTCCTCTCCTCTCTTCTCTACCAAGTTCCTCCTTTCTCTTCTCTCCCTTGCCTTTGTTCCTCCTTTCCTTTCGTTTCCTTTCTTTCTTAACTTTTCTGTCCTGTCCACTTCCTCGTCCTCTTATCCCCTCTGCCTTCCTCTCACGTCTACTTCTCTCCATTCCTTTCTTGCCTACTCCTCTCCCTCGATACTTTCTCCTCGTTTTTTCTCTTTCCCTGTACCCATTTCTCTCATCTCTTCTTCCACATCCTCTCCTACCCACCGCCATGTTCTTTTCCCCCTTTTTACGCCTTCATCAGCCTTCATCCCTCCTCTCTCCTCCTGCCTGCCCATTTCTCTCCTCTTCCACACCAACTTCCCTTCTCTTCCCGTCCTACCTCCAGCTTTCTCATCTTTCCTCTTCCCCGTCTTCCTCACCCTCCCTCCTCTTTCCCATCTATATCCCTCCTCCTTCCTCTTGTTCCTTACCTCCCTCTCTACCGTCTGCCTCTCTTTTTCGGCTTTTCACCCCTTCCCCTCCCCCTACCTCCCTTTACATTATATTTTCCATGCAGTGAATAGATGATGCATTGGTTTGCACGTCCATACCGCAACTGGAAAAACCCAAGTTCAGTTCTCGGACCGGTCGGACTGGTGGGCCCATTTTGCTTTCCCCCTTTGCTCTTGTTCACCCAGCAGTACACACTGGGGATCTGGAGGTAAACCGGATACTGCTGGTTGTGTTCTAGGGGATGATTGAGACTTGGTATAAATTTACTCTCTATCTTAACTCTCGCGTGGTTGATAGCCATGAAACACGTCCCTTACTCGTCATTTTTCTTTACCTTCTTTGTAATCTGATACCGGACAAAGTTTTGGGTCTTTAGCTGACGCGCGTTTCTCTCAGCGAATTAAAATTGACTGATGTTAAGTGGAACAGATTAAGAAGTCCTTAATTTCTGGCAAAGACGTTAACCAAGATAATTTTAATCTTCTTGGAAACAGTTTTAATCTTCATGGAGACAGAAATAGTTTTAATTTTCTTGGAGTTGTGGCTTCATTTGAGTAGAATATAATCGCCTGACGTTAGCAGGATATGATATTTAGTTAATCGCGGTCAAATTATTGTATCTCCACAGGATTACTCTCTGGCCTTATATTCCAAACTAAACATGTTCACGACTGAATAAAGCTAAAAAGTGGCTGCTTCAGTTTTGGTCTCACTGTGATCACGAAGGAAACAGAGGTCAATATCATGCTGTCACAATTACCTTCCCGTGTAATTTAGGGTAATGTAGAATATAATGGCCATTCATCTCATAATGTCAGATTTCGATGGCAGTGGAAGAAACTATGAATACATACTGAAGTTGTATTCATTGTGAAGATATGACAGTACCAGCCCGGCAAGGACCCTCTTCAGGCAGATCTGAGTCGGTCCGAAATTGTATTTTCACAGGATACATAATTTCAATATGTGGGTGAAAGATTTTCGACTTTCAAGAACTCATGTCTGTGTGTACTGTATTGAAGAGGCGCTAATAAATAACTACAAACTATCATAAAAGATTCAAAAGCATTGCTAAAATCTATGACAGACTTCATGCTTAAGTGATACATTTGTCCAGTATGTCCACTGGCAGAATTATGGGCAGCTGATATGGTTCAGGGTTAGAACCTGGTCATTTAACTTATTTGTGTATTTGTGCCCACAACCTTATAAAACGGGCAAAACTGATCATTTTCAAAAGGTGATAAAGGAGGGCACCCTAAGGTCTGAACCTTTGAGCTTTGCAACTGTAAGCCGATAGGTGAAAGGCAGTAAGCTAAGTAATCTTCCAGCACAATCCTACACGCAGCAACCCTGGACAGTAATGGGTTAATAGCGGCAGAGCGGTTTCACTGCGACTAAATTCACGCTCACCAAAAGGTCATTAAAATTCCAAGCTCGTACCACCGCACGAGTCCTGAATGAGAGATTGCCAATACATCGCACCAGACAATTGCCATTAGTCCTAAATCAGTGATGGGTGGGTGTGCGATGCCGTCCAGTGGTGCGTGTGAGAACTACTGTACTGGACCACTGCATCAGTCGAGAATTCAGTCATAATCTAAGACATCCTTGATCTGTAAACTTCATACACGCATACGCTCTCCGCTACGCAGCGCCTTGCATAGAGCTGGCTCGCCTTTACTTGGTCCAGATAATGCTATGACTCTACATCCTTTCCATGGCACTTCTTCCTACCCAGGACCATTTTCTTGTGTTAATGTATTGTCGCAGCTCTGCATTCACAATGGAGATATGGCAGTTTTTGGCCGTCAGAGTGAAAACAGTATAGTCTATCGGTACAGCATTTCGGTACACCAATAACCAAACGAGCAGGCCAGCCCCAGCATCTTCCACTCCGCGAAATTTTGGGCGAGAGCGGGGAACAATATCCTCCGCATGTTTCACTCCGGAATCCTGAAATAGCGGGCGCCGTATTAACGCCGGATTTCTGATTTCGTGGTCCAGTTCTCGAGGCCGGTGCAACTGACGTACCCTTAATCCTAATAAGTAATGAATTTCAGGCGGCCCCTTGCAATTACCGCGACTATGAAACGCCACTACCCGGGATTATGTGTTACTGCCAAGAGTTTTTCACTTTTCTTTCTCTGGCCTTTTTTCCTCTCTCTCTCTCTCTCTCTCTCTCTCTCTCTCTCTCTCTCTCTCACTATGGTATTTTTTTTTTCCGTACAGATGGGATTTTCTTACTCTGTGGAATGTGTGTGTGTGTGTGTGTGTGTGTGTGTGTGTGTGTGTGTGTGTGTGTGTGTGTGTGTGTGTGTGTGTGTGTGTGTGTGTGTGTGTGTGTGTGTGCGTGCGTGTGCGTGTGCGTGTGCGTGTGTGTGTGTGTGTGTGTGTGTGTGTGGGCGCGAGCGTGTACTGTCTCTTTATTTTGCTTTTCTTAATGTTTTGGCAGCACTGTGTTCTCTCTCTCTCTCTCTCTCTCTCTCTCTCTCTCTCTCTCTCTCACGCACAAAATACAACACAACACAGAACCATCCCTCCTTTCCCCACCACGCCCCAGCCCCACTCCCACTCTTTTGCCGTGCTCCCTCTCTGTGCAGCTACATTAAAAGGTGTGGTAAATGAAAACCAACACGGGTAATTATGTTCTGATCCTCTTGATTCGCCTAGTCCCGGCCATGAGGCAGCCAGGTACAATCAAGAGGAGTTAATTAGTGCTGCTGTGACGCTGCCAAAGGGTACCGTAACACACTCCACCTACTGTATGTGTGTGTGTGTGTGTGTGTTTATACATAACACGCATACAGTATGTACGTACATATTAGTATTAAAACATGTATGCATTGTATATGTAAGGTATATGTACACTTTTTACATATATACCAATACACACATAAATACATAAACTACATATATACTGTATTATGCGGTCCTTCCTGAATTTAATGTGTAGGCGATCATTATACTGGAAAAGACATCACCGGAATTAAGGGGTTTAGCTGTATAAGAATTATTGTATTTTTCTCCCTTCATACAGTTACCATTACTCTGGAAACATGCTAGATTGTATCGTAAAGCCATAAAATGCGAAAAATCTCTCTCTCTTAACTATAATAACAAGCTGCTACAGAGACTTGTTTAACTTGCAGATTTACTAAGAACACCTGATAAATTGGATTGTATATGATCTCAAGTACATATTACGATAAACAGAAGCACACGAGAAAGCAAGATTTTGGTGTTGAACGTGAATGTGCGTAAGTAACCATACCTGTATCCCCTGATTAGGCCGTGGTGGAGGCGTGGGTCGGGTGGTGACCAGTTGACCTGCACACTATCCCAGGTCAAGCCAGAACACCGCACGTCCAGAGGGCTTCCACCGGGGGCTGTTGGGACGGAGAGACATTAAAGTTAAGTAGTAGTAGTAGTAGTTGCAACCCCAGGCTCATCTGAACGAGTAACCAGTGAACTGCATGCTAAAACTGCTCATCTCTTGCAGTCTGCTAGCCTTCTTTTGGGGAACAGGAAGGGAGCTGAAGAAAGTTTGTATAACCCGACAGTTGAGTGCCGCACGATTTGATCACTGCCACCACATGAAGGTGTCCATCTCCACCACCAGAGTTAAGTACGAGCAGCATATACTAAAGATCTATAACTCCTTAATGCGATGGCGTCTTTTCCTGTTTATTAGCGCTACCATCAGTCAACTGTATTTAACTTAAGGAGGTCCTCTAACAGCGAAGAGGTTAATGAAGACTAAATATTTACTCCCCTCCCAGATTGAAAAGTCTCTCTTCAGCTGAATGGATTCGACTGGATGTAGCAAGAATTAAATATAAGGTCACCACAGCGAGAAGAGTGAGATGATTAAACCCTTCAGCACAATGATGGCTTTCGTATTTTACTCATGCTATACTTTGACGACTTGATTCAGCTTAGGGATTTTTCAAACTGGGTGGGACATAAATTATATAGCCTTCGGTTATCCCTGTCTTATGAGAGTATCCCCGAAGTTAAATACAATCATCTGACGTCAGCAAATAAAAGATACAAAAGACATCATTTCAATGAATGGGATAAAACGATGACTATAGTCTGACCACTTTAACTCTGCGGAGATTTTCATTCCTTGCAGATTATTTTCCGCATCTGGAATGTAGAATAAGAAAACACTACAGCACTCCATCCTCTTCATAGCACTTCTTCACAGCTATTATCGTATATAATAGTATTAATATATTCTACTGTTTATCTATTGTTACAACTTAGCATTTAAGCTGGAGATTTCAATATACGCCAAGTTAAAGTGGAGGGTACAGATGTAGCCTATGTTAATTATTGGGTATAATCTATTCGCATCATACATGAGGTATCCTGAAGTATGTGGCTATTATGCCGAAACAGACAATTATAAATCTGTCATAGTGAAGGGTACATACAAGTACACAGATAACGGGCAGATAAAGGGGGAAGTATAATAACAGACAGAATACAGATCCAAAACCATCTTCCCTTGGAGTAAGAGTGGTGGGTGGAGTGAGTGGACAGACAGACAGACACAAGATCAGAGACAGATGGAGAGAGAGACAGCTTGGCAGACGGAGAGATACAGGTAACAAGTGACAGGCGGATATATGGACAAAGTGAGTAAAAGAAACAGAACGAAGAGAGAACCAAACACCAACCATCCTCTCTCGTCGTAACAGTGGTGGGTGGGGTGAGTGGACCAGCCCCCTCCGAGTTGTAGGCCTGGACCACCACCTGATAGTCCGTGTGGGGCTCCAGTCCCCCCAGACTCGCGGTCCACATGCCCTCGCCCCCCTCGCTCCCCACGACGCGGCCCCCCTCGGAGCTCTCCACTGTGGTAAAGTTGTACTGGGGCGATCCGGGGCTGTGAAGAGAAGGTTGGAGAGGGGTAAGGTAATGGTCGTATCCTAAGCGGCCTTGAAGATTTCGTTACACCTCTTCCTTAGGGATTTATTCAGTCTGTTTTTCATTAATAATCTCTTTTATGCCATTAATATATTTTGATTAACTTGACACACACACACACACACACACACACACACACACACACACACACACACACACACACACACACACACACACACACACACACACTAAATGTATTTATATATATACATACTCATATACATACCTTTTACATACATATACATGAGAAAAATATCTAGTTTGGCATGTAAAATGGCTGCAAGGGGGAGAAAGGCAAGAGTGTACTGCTTTAATGTGTGTGGGTGCAGCAAGTATGAAAAGAATTTGGTTAGGCCAATCAGAGAGTGTGGTGAGTGATGAAGTGAGGGTAAAGTTTTGGTTATGGTCTGTTAAGAGAGCTTTTAAAAGAGTAACGGAGTGGTAGGTAGCAGAGAGGGAAGATTTTGGCTGACTGGAACCATATTCTCCTCGTCGTAGGCAGTTTTCCAGGACCTCTTCCCATGCATAAAACACCGGTCCAATAACGCATTAAAAATGCTAATTTCAAACAAATAAAGACCCTCAGCCAATAAAGATGAATGCCCCAATGACCACTCCCATTCAAAGCAAGAAAAATGTTCTTTAATCAGCAGAACCAGGGACGTTGTGTACCCTCTCAACTCTGGAACTGAAGTACTCTGCAAAGCTGATTCCCTGGAACGGGTCTTTGAACTCTCAGCTCTGTGCTTATTTTGCCGAGAAAAAATACAGCCAACCCAGACCTCCTCATTTACATTTGGTGTGCGTGTACAGTACAGCTGTGGTTGCTTTCATAGCACTTTCGCTAAATATCTTCTGTATGACGTTCTTCCTCATGTGATTGTCGGGTTGATGATTGTGGTGGTGTACGTATATTAGACCATGTAGGGGAAACTGTTGTAATGTTTGTATGAGTCCTCTACTAACCATACTGATGCTTCTGTAGATTACCAAAGAGTTAGTCTGGTATGTGAGATTAATTTGACCATTTCAACTACTACACAATGGAGTACACATTAGCGAAACTGCCACTTACCAATATTTTATTGATGTTATACAGAGTTCAACTTGGAGCAGGTTCTGTGAGAGGGGAGATGTTAAACGTCTCAGCCAACACAACACTTACACTGCCTGGCGTGAGACAGGAGCGTAGCCCAGATAGAAGCCCAAGATGGTCCCGTATGCTCGGTCCGAGGGTGGTGGCCGCCATGACACTCTCACCTCTCGCGCCCCTGTAGCCTCCGCTCGTAGGTCTCGTGGCGGTGCCCCTGGCTTCTCCGCCGAGGTGGTGATTCGCAGATCCTCTGAGGGTGGCGAGCGACCCAGGTGATTAACTGCTACCACCCGCACCACGTAGTCGGTGGCCGGTAGCAGCGGCGACACCTCCACCCCTGCTGTCACCCCTGCCGCCGGCACGGATACCTCCCTCGCCTCCCCCCACCCCTCCAGCGAGCGGCGATACTGTACCACGTAGGAGGCTGGGGGCGGGTCCGGGGCCGCCCATGACACCCGCATGGCCCGTGACCCCTCACCTACCACACGCAGACCACGCGGGGCTGACGGAGGCTCTGTTGGGAGTAGAAGATATGATCATATTGCAGTCCAGTTTGTAAAATTAATCAGTTGTAGAAAGCATTCATATTTAACATCATATCAGTGCCGGGTACTATAATTTTTAATTATACACTCAAGAAGCCATTATTGAACATGCTCACCACTCGGTTTCAATACTAATAATTCACAACGCAATGTACTAACCACTCTAAGGCCAGGCGGACTGGGGTTATTAACCAAGAGCAGCTAACAACTCACCACTCAAAAGGAATACATAAAAAACACGTTCGTTGCTCGTACCTCCACCTCCTCCCCACCTTCACCTCCTCCCCACTAACCATGCACGTTGAGGGTGATGGTGTGTGAGTTCCGTCCGTACGTGTTGTGTGCAGTGCAGGTGTACAGGCCAGCATCTGACTGCACGGCGCCGCTCACCTCCAGTTTGGCCAGGGTCTCTCCACCAGGTTCGGCTGACACGCTCTCTGAGTACCTGTAGGGCGTTACATCCACACTTCACATCATAGCACATCAGATGGACGTCACATCCACACTTCACATCACAGCACTTCAGTAGGCGGTCACATCCACATTGCACATCATAGCACTTCAGCAGGACATCACATCCACACTTCACATCACTGCACTTCATCGTACAACTGGAATGTTTCGCTTTATTATACACCCAATCTTGGTAGTTTGGTTTTTCTGTGTTTGGTAGCTATTTAAATGCCGATGAAAATGTATGCGCGTAATATTATGCGGAACTTCCAATTAAATAAGTTGCTATATACTGCCCCTAATCCCTGGCGTCATTAGTCCATGGTATATACTCTTTCCTAGGCACATATATTCTTATTAATATCTGCATCCATATTTATGAACTTCTAAGCTTAAGCTGTGCATAAAACTGCTTGGGTATGTATTTGTCTTCATTTATACAACTACTAAATACATCGCAATTAAATACAAAATGAAAACATGAGAAAACAACACGATCTGTAGTAGCTTGTAACTTATGGAGACTTGTTGGTAAATACGACGCTTATTCTTTAACTTCATGGAACCTTAAACATTCATGACTCTCTCTCTCTCTCTCTCTCTCTCTCTCTCTCTCTCTCTCTCGTTTGCACAAGCCAGTATTAGCCCAGATCATCACTGAGCAACAGGAAAATAAGTCTCGCTGTCTTAGGAATTTCATCACAGCATTCCAACATCGAGGGTCGAGGTAATAGCGTGTATGTGGATTACGAACACAAACTGACTCTGGGCCGTATCCTAGTGGGTTTCCTTGGCGAAGTAGTTTGCATATTACAGCTTTATCTTGGAAGCCTTTGTTTCTCTTTTACAGCGGCGGAGATTGTGTTATATAAAAAAAATACATTAATACAGTAAATACAGAAATAAACTGAAGAGGAATAGGTGTGAGAAAGCCTCAATACCAGAGAGAATACAGGCTTTAGATCTGACTGAATACTATGTGAGATGTGGGCCCGTAGATTTACTATCAGGATTTCTTAAAAACTCCGTATTACGCTAGATGCAGTATTGGGAGATTAAATGTTACACCTACGGAGTGTAGCTGATCACTCACTTTTCATACAGTCTTTCAGGTAACATGCAGAGAGTTTTCTTTGTGTGTGTTGCCGATTGTCATCCATACACTGTTTACATACCGTTTAACACTGTTTCTCCAGCATAATTGCAAGAGGCTTTCTGTCCTCAGCCTGACTCACGAGGTTCTCAGATCCATCAGCATCCTGCATCTGGTTGCTTACTCTTACAACTATATGTGTTATTTATGCACTTGAAGCCGGTGCTACATGGATACGCGTGGGTATTCTTCAATTATAAGTTTACCAGAAACTTGTAGGTTACTTGAGTTTCGGATTGCTAAAAAAAAAAAAAAAAACTGTGCAGTGAAGCACAAAAATTAAATGGCTTGCACTTTGTTTACGGCCAGTCATGATACATCAAAATGCTTCTTGACTTTGTTGAAGATTAAATTGGGTTCATCTTAACTTTCTGCGCTTGTTTGAACATGTTGTCAGCCAAAGATCAAGACAGCCAAGCTAAAATAAAAGTCTGACCCAAGTTAAAGTAAAGGAACTATTGTAACCACTGGCCAGGACGAGTGATTTAACTGACCGAAATGGAGCCGACTGACTGGAGTGATACATGAGACCATATGCTAGGTGACATGAGGCTTCGTAACAACTCTTCCTTAGCGATTTATTTTGCATATTACACTTAAATATTCTTCCGTATGGTATGCATATGACTTCAGTGCTGATATACGACACTGAGGTGTAAGGTATGGTGTGCACAATAAATCGTTCAGGAGGAGCTTTAACGAAATTTCCAGAGTTACTTAGAATACGACCTTTCATCAACTCTTGCCAAAGAAAGTAATGAAACCCGAGAAAGTCTTATAAGTCTAACTGAAAATAAGGATAACGAGGTAATGAATCACTGAAATAATCCCCAAAACGTAACTGAAAATATACAGAAACTAGACAGCACTCAGGAAGCGCATACCTCCGCCAGCGCCTATATCCGACAACTCAGATCACTTCCAAAATTTAGTCAGCTCTACCTTGGCCCATGGCCCACGTACCCACAAAATTTCATTGATATCCATCGATAACTTATTGTGACACCTTGTGGACTGACAAACAGGGATGATTACATAACCTCCTCCAACTCTTTTGGCGAAGGTAATATGTAACGAAACATGAAAAAACATCCTACAAGCCTGACTGAAGTATGGATAAGTAATGAAAAAAAGTGTAAACACGGATAATTAAGTAATGAAACGAGAAAAAATCCCAAGGGTCCATGTGAAAGTACTAAATAATAAAGCAAGAAAAGAAAAAAAAAATCTCCAAAGTCAAACTGAAAATAAAGACAAACCAAGCCAACTACACTTCCTGCACCTATGACCCGCCATCCAGCAAGCACTGACCGGGGGGAATGGTGTAGTGATGAGCCGCGCAGAGACCATGTAACGGTGAGGGGTGGGTCTCCCCTGACGCGGCACTCCAGCACCGTCATCTCGCCAGCCCGCACGTCCACCGATGTAGACCCTCCGCTGAAGTATGGCGCGGCTAGGCAGAGACACATAGTTACAAAAAGATACATAGCGATACACGGTTACAGAATTACAGAGAGACACAGATACAAAGTTACAGAATTACAGAGAATACAGGGATACACAGATACATACAGTAATTACATATTTATAGATACACAAACTGTTACAGAATAAGAGATACATAGAGGTACACAGTTACGGAATTACAGAGCCACATAAGAGGTACACGGTCCTAACAGAGGGAAAGGGTGTCAAAACAGGTTGCGCGCGCGCACGCGCGCACACACGCACACACACACACACACACACACACACACACACACACACACACACACACACACACACACACACACACACACACACACACACACACACACACACACACACACACACACACACACACACACACACACACACACACACACACACAGAGGCTTGTCATAACTGCACGACTATTATAATAAACGCGGAGATACGCTACAAACGCATCCCTAAACCGCCTCAATACTCGTAAACACAGCACTGGTATACTAAAAGGGTGCACAGTAAAGCACATCGTAAACACACACACACACACACACACACAAACTTATAATAAACAGCTACATATGTTTATAACGCTTCTCTGCGAGTAAACTCTTCCGGCTATCTAGTTTTCCTACCATAATTCTCGTAAGTGCTTTAACGGGGAAAGTACTTAAAATTCAAGCTAAAAGAGTCATTGACCTGGAAAGAGGAGGGATATGGGACCACTGCTGGGATGAGGTAGTAACGAAAATGTGTTATGTGTCTGGTAGAAGAGGAAAGGACGTGGGTGTGACAGAGGTGGTGAGTGAACTTTCTAGGGTGTGTACGTGGAGATATCAAGAAAGTGAGGAGCAGTGTAATGTGAGATATGCTGGATTAAGAGGGGTGGAAGAAAAAAATTAAGGTGAACAAGGAAGTTGTGCTTAAGAATGCTAAGGAGGTGTGTGATGTGAAGAGGGTGGGTGGGGAAAATGGTGAATGGGTGTCGAATGGTGGAAGGAGGTCAGAGACCTGCTAAACAAAATTTAAGCATTTTATGAGCAGTATTTGCAATGACGGAGTGTGCAAGAGTGGGAGAGTAAAAGATGAAACGGCAAGAAGTTAAGAGAGGGATATTGCAGTTGAAAAGGAGAGCAAATGAAAACTTGAGCCAAAAGATATCGAGGAACTTCAAGGAGACGACGAAAATGTATTGAAGCTAAGTAAATTCTCAACGAACGAGAAAATAAATGAGTGAACCAGTAATGGAAACGAATGATGAAGTAAGAGACTCTGATGAGGTGAAAAACCTTATTTATTTTTTTTTTTTAGAGCTTTTGAGTGTAAAGGATGACGGAGTGGCAATGAGTCGCTGCATATTTACATGCTGAGGTCAATGGCTGTGACAGGGGAGGGAAAAAGAAGGGGTCATTAAAAGAATTCCAGGAAAGAAGTGCGGAAAAGCAGCACAAATTGATGGAATTGTACCAGTGTCTCAAAACAGGAGAGACAGAGTTGTGCATTGGTTAATTAGACTTTACACTGCTTGTTTGGATCGCACTGATGTACCTGAATACTGACTGTGTGATTGTCTTGTGCTGCTGTATGAAGCTAGAACGACAACAGGCAAAGATCAAACTTTAGAGGTATCTGTCAGCTGAGTATACAGTTTAAGGTATAAAGAAGTGTGGCAACAGGGTGTGCAGTGCAACAACCAGAACACCATGTTGGGCAAGAAAAAAGGGGCTTTACGTATAGCAGGCTGCGTGTGGGTTCGGTGTTTGCCTTGAGGAACATATGTCGAAATATACAATAAGAAAGGAGGGATCTGTATGCAGCTTTTATGTCGCTCTCCCAAATACTCTAGGTACTTACCGCTGACTGTGTACTAAGATGATGATGATGACAGTGACTAAGAGACGATGGCAATGAAAATGACGACGATAATGTACAAGGCAATACTCAAATATTACTCACTTCTGCTTGTATGTCAATTACGGCTGACGACAACGAGATGATAATGCCAAACACTACTCACTTCTCCACAAATCCCACGTACTTAACTAATGATGATGATGATGATGATGATGATGATGATGATGATGATGATGATGATGCCACATATTGCTCACTTCTCCATATACGCATAATACTCACAATTGACGGCGACGCTGATGGTGGCTGTGACATGTCCGACGGAGTTCTGAGCGCGACAGACATAGGTACCGGCATGGGTTGGCTGGGCGCGGGATATGAATAGGGATCCATTGGCCAGCTGTGCGGAGCGGGGCGTCACTACCTCCACACCACGGTACTCCTCTGTGCCCGTTCCTGTGGTAGAGATGAGACTGAGGTTTGGTGATGGAGTGATGATAAGGTGTGATACAGATGAGACTGTGAGGTATGGTGATGGAGTGGTGGTGTGGTGGTGAGCAGTGGTAGTGATAAGACGAGCGTGGTGATGGAGTGGCTGTGTGGTCATGAGTTGTGGTTGTGATGAGACTGTGTGGTGTTGTGATGGAGTGGTGGTGTGGTGGGAGGTCTGTTAGTGTGGTATGGTGTGGTGCTGTGATGTGACGGGTAGGTGAGGTGTAGCAGTGAAATGTGGTGTGAGAGACTGATTAGTTAGAGGTAGAATGTGGTGGTGGTTTGGGTGGAAGTGAGGTGTATGTGCTTTTATCGCAGGGTGGTGAGGTATGATGGCATGGCGGTGAGGCGTGGTAGTGATGTGGTGCGTTGGTGAGCGGCAGTGAGGGGTGGTGGTGAAATGTAGTGAACTGGATGGCAACGTGATGTGGTGAACTGGCAGTGCAGGTATAGCAGTGAAGAGAAACATAATTATTCCATGGCTTACTTGTATACTACTTAAATACTCACACGAATCAATTTAAGAATATATACTGTATCGTGTAAAAGCGCAAGAGACTAATACGGCCGGAGAACCTCTTTCCTTGCGATTGAAACTCTCAGCTATTGTCAGTCTTAATGAATGAGAAAGGAGGATTTGTTGTTAGTTTCGGATTCTATGGGTCCTGTTATAAGTAGTATCGATGATTTCGTAATAACTCATTCTCTAGTGATTTACTCTATAATACATCTCAATACTCGTATATCTTGCATGGTACTGATGAAAACGGTACTGAAATTAAAACAGTAAATTACACAAGTTTAAAGTGTAATGTGAACAATAAATTTTAAAAGGTGCAACAAAACAAAACAAAAGAATGCCACTTTGGATACAACACATCCATGACCGAATCGTTTATAATTATTTCAAACTTGATTTACCATTACGCTCACCAATATTGGCGAAAATTATGCAGGACTCAGAATACTATGACCCGTGCTGACAAAACATGCCTAATATTTGCATGTTATTATAAGTTTCAGGCATAATTCAACATACATAAAACCATTTCAATCCTGCAAGTAACCATCTCCTGGGCCTGCATTCTCGATGGTTGCGGAAGCTCCATAGCACCTCTTCCCCAGCGATTTGCTTTTGGATATGGCTGGTTAATATCCTTTTGTACGTTATTCCAAGAATATGGAAACATCAGAAGGATTGATTTAACACAGGCAAGGACAGTAAGGTGTAATAAGGTAAAAATAAATCGCTTAGGAAAAGGTGTTAGGGAGCTTCCTTAACCAACAAGACTACTGGCCATACAAGAGGGAATAATTTGTATCATGTGTTCCGGGAAAATAACAAGGAACTCTTTTTGTTAGTGCCCGCTAATGGCCTAAAGAGATAATACTAAAAGCCTCTTAATACTGCGCCAAAAATGCAGTATTTTTCCACCCTGATCTTAGTACTGCAGTAAGAGATTTCGTAACTTTAATTCCACTGGCAAGACCTGCACACTTTTATACAGTAACTATTATTTTTATTCTTATTCATATTCTTATTATTGTTCTCATCTTATTAGTTGTTGTTGTGGTATCAAACTCATCTGAAACGTGAGCCCGGTGGACTGCAGGATGAGGATGCCCTTCTCTGACAGTCGATCATCATCCTTTCGAGAGCTGAAGGAGTTGAGGGACGTCTGTATAACTGGGCAGAGGAATCAACCAATTACAGTACATCAGTGTCACCACATGAAGGCGACTGTTTTTAGCACCATATAGTAATAATAACACCCATTCCTATTTTACCCCCTTCGAAATACAGGGGCCCGAGGACAGGCTACCACAGTACAATACATTTAAGGGTAGATGACCAGCCTACTTCCCTGGCTTCCTTGGATGGCAATACAGCATCGAAAAACCTCCAGTCACCTCTTGGGGATCGAACCTATGCACGGCCGTCACTCTGGGTCGTTCTAACCACTACACCTGGCGCCTTGTAAAATAGCCTATGTCTCTACGCTTGGAGGGGCTCAGACTCTTGGGCTCGTATTCTCAGCGGTTAAAGAAGCTCCCTAACACCTCCTCCCTTGCGATTTATTTTTGGATATGCCTGGTTAATATGTTTTTGTATGTTATTCATGCAGAGTATGGTGGCGATACTGAAATAAAATATATAACATAAAACAGGAAATTAAGGTGTAATAAGCAAAATAAATTGCTTAGGAAAAGGTGTTAGGGTGCTTCCTAAACCAACGAGAATAGGGGTCGTGGATTGAGTTTGTTCTCCCCATGTCCCAGTTCTCCTAGAAATACAACTTGGAATGAAATACTTGATAAACCCACGTGTAACGATGGCATAAACAGGACATTTCTGTATACGAATACTGGTGTAAAAATAAGGAGCTTCTGAACTGCAATAGATACACTTTGTTCCCTGCAGCATCCCTCTCCAATCTCCTGCTGATACGCACAGAACACACAGCCCCAGAGAAAATGCCTTACAAAATATATATATAAAGAGCGGAGAGCAAAGCTTGCAACCTAATCTTCCTGCAGGGGAAACTCGCTCATTTTCTATACCTGGGTTCGTACTTAGAAAGGATCCTAACCAAATTTTGCAATTAACAACTCCCCATAACAATTAATTATTATCGCATACCTTTCTGCTGTTCGTATTTTGTCACTTTGATATTAACTGCAACTTGAGTGAAAAATAATTGGCAGCTCTATAAGTGAAAAAAAAAAGATTATAATATCATATGGAGCAAGCAATCTTATACATAACTTAAAACTGGAGACTTAATAAAAACGGGTCCGCATCTCGAGGGGAAAGTGGGAGGGGAGAGGGGAATGGGTGCAGGGGGAAGGAAGGCAGAGGAAAGAGGCACTTAGATGAGGCAGCCGGTGGAAGGGGGCGGGAGAAAAAGGCAGAGGGAAAGGGGGTAGGGGAAGGACGGCAGGGGGAAGGCAGCAGGGGGCAGAAGGAAAGGGAGAAAGGAAAAAAAAAAAAAAGATAAAGGGAAGGGGAAAGGGGTCAGCAGGAAAAGAAACAGGGGAAAGGGGGGGCAGGGGAAGAAGGGGTAGAGGGAAGGGGGAAGGGGGAAGGGGGACTGGGGGAAGGGGGGACGGTGGACAGGGGGAAAGGGGCAGGGGGAAGAAGGACTGGTGGAAGGGAGAGAGGCAGAAAGGGAAGGGGTGGGGGACTGATGGGTGAAGGAGGGGGAGGGGAAAAAGGGCGAAGAGAAAATGAGGGAAGAGGGAGGGGGGGAAGAAGACCAAGGGAAAGAAGGGAGGGGGGGAAGAAGACCAAGGGAAAGGAGGGAGGGGGAAGGGGACCAAGGGAAAGGAGGGAGGGGGAAGAGAGATGCAAGGGGAAAGGGATGCAGGGAAGGGGACGAGGTATGAGCCAGCTCCTCAGTGGCTTAGCTTCATATCTTCATCTCCTCAGTCGCGGGGTAAACACTTCCTAGCTGCAGAGAAGCCGGGGTAAAATACGTCTATATATATTTGCGAAAAGCAGGGAGGCGGGATTTAAGAGCTTACGTTGGGGGGAAGACTCTTAGCGGACTGGGCCGTGCTGAAGGTAATTCCAGCTAGTCTTTTGCTGAGCGCTCTTTCTCTCTAGCCCGCTCTCTGTCTGTCTGCCTGTCGATCTATCTATCTATCTATCCATCTATCTGTTAATCTCTTGTGCTATCCTTTTCTTATACACCTGTAATTTTTCAACCATGAGCCTTAAGGTCGGGCCACCTACACAGGAACATAAAGTTTGTGTGGCTGGTAATCTGTGTAACTCTCTCTCTCTCTCTCTCTCTCTCTCTCTCTCTCTCTCTCTTAATGCATTTTTAAAGACACGGCTCGGGTGTTGAAAGTCTTAACTGGGGATTAGCGAGTGACACTGCAGAAGCGGAGGTTGAATCGGCTGGGAACAGAAACGCCGAGTGTGCGAGTGTGCTTGAGTGTTTTGTAAGTGTGTGCAAGAGTGCGTTTCCAAAAAATGCTCTTGGGGATCATTTGAGATTAAGAAATACTGAAGTGCATGTGTCTTGTTTCCATCTGCCAAGCTTCTTCTATTTACATATTTTTTTTTTATCTCTGCAGTAACGCGCCTAAGCCCACAGAAAGTGCTTAGTGAGATCTTTTGAGATTTAGAAAACAGTGGAGCACGTACGTCTTGTTTGACTCTGGCGTGCATATTCTGTTTATCTGTTTGTATATCTACCTGTAGCCAGATGCCTTAATCCTAGAGGCGTTAGCCACAAGCAAATCTCCTCCATGTCGCCCTGTCTTCCGCCAACAGATTGCCCTCCCTCCAACTCAACTACCCTCATTCATATACCTCTCCACCCATCCCTCCATCTCATCCTCGATCTCCCCCTTCACCTCTGTCACATACACTCTCCTAGTTAATCTCTCATTCTCTCTACATGGCCAAGCAATCTTACCACTTTCTGACTGATTCACATCAGCACCACAACGCTGCGGACTTCCTTATTTAACTCCACGAAACTCAACAAGCTCCTCTCAGATAACTCACTGCCACTCCTCTCACTCTTGATTTATGTCGTCTTATAAAGTCTGAACAATTAACTAACTAAAACTGTCTTTATATCAGTATCTGTGTATAATTCAGGAGTAGGTAGGAACACCAACAATCTATTCACTCGATGCAAGCCTCTCATGTTCAAGGCAACTCTAATATTCTATTTCAGTTAACATCAAACGATTTTATTCAGCTGTGAGTGGGTCATACCAGCCTAAAATGCTAATACTTTCACATTTTCGGCACAACTTGAGTATTTACTTACAGCTAATGCCATTATGATTCTATCCAGCTGAGGGTGACTTACAGGAGGCTGGGAGTGCTAAGATAATACCTTCGAAGTATAAAGATAAAATTATAACATATTCTAAGATCGAGTACACTTGTCTGGCTTTCCATTCTCTGGCTCCTCTCCATGCTAGGTAATTCACCGTGCCATAAATGCCATCGTCTTTTTTTTTTTATTATTGTTACCCCTCTGACGATTATTTTCAACTTTGAAGATACTCATCTAGCCATTGGATACATATAAACTTCACACACACACACACACACACACACACACACACACACACACACACACACACACACATATATATATATATATATATATATATATATATATATATATATATATATATATATTCCAGTTTAGGTTGTACACTATTTCCACCATTCAGTCAGCACCTATATTCACAGAAGTGTTGTTGCTTACCTGCCACGCCGCCCTCCACCTGTTTCTGCCACTGCACAGACGGTTCCGGGTGTCCCCTAGCAACACAGTCCACCACCAGGGAGTGGCCGCGGCTCACCCTGGCGTCCCGGGGCTCCAGCACCCACGACGGAGGCACTGGTGGGCGACAAGGGACAGTCAGTGGGGAGGCAGAGGTGGAGAGAAGGAGGGGTGGCGAGAGGAAGGAGGTGTGCTTAGGAGGGGCGTAAAGAAGGAGGGGTGTACAGGAGGAGAGTGGAAAGAAGAAGGGGCGGAGAAAAGTAGAGGATAGAGAAGGGGAGAGGCTGGAAAGAGGAAGGGGGATAAAGGAGGGGTGGAAGAATGGATGGCTAGAGAGGAAGGGAATAGAAAAAAAGAAGGTAAAAGTAAAGGGCAGGAAGAAGGTGAATAGAGCTGGAAAGGGAGACAGCATAATCTCTGGAGGTTCTTGCCAAGGCCTGTGTACTGACAAGCGAAGAGTGGACGGGTGAGATGGGGAAGAGGGGCTGTGGGAATGGAAATTAATGGAACTGTTGATGAGTGGACGCCGTAAGAAGAGGGAGAAAGGGAGGCGAGGTGATGTAGTAGGGAATTAGGACAGTCAAGTGAGGTAACTGAAAGAGACGGGTGGAAATGAGGGTACAGTTAGGGACAAAAGTTCTACTGCTTCACGGCGTGTGGTTAACACTTAGAGTGTGTTAGTCACTTTACTTCTTGATGCATATGGGCAGAGAAACATACCAAACTTGTCTCAGTCGACAAATATCAGCCAACAGAGAAAAGTGAAAAGTAGAACAGCTAAATACCTGGCTAAATAGCAAGCTTCTGTAAGTTTAGGAATATTGGTAAGAAAGTGAAAGAGAAAAATAAAAGAATGCGATGTAAAGGAGAACTTTTGTCCTCGACTGCGTAAGATAAGCGAGGGAGGGGGGGGAGATGAATCTAAGAGGGGCATGAGGGGGAGAAAAGGACGACGAGGAGCTATGAGGAAAATTAGGACTGAATAGAGGGGCAAACAGGAAGACGGGTGGTGATGAGGGTACATCTGCGTACACAAATTTCGATACATTAAATCACAATAAATAACGAAACAGTGAGCGATGAATTTGGAAACCTGGTGATGCCATCCTCAAAGCCCAGTAAACTTTCTAGAATATTATGTAAGAGTGCCATAACTGTCCGACTAAAAAACACACATATATAATTGTCCATAGGTGTAAAGGATGTGCGAGGGAGGATAATGTAAAGAGACAGGAAGAGATCAAATGAGATGGAGAGATAAAAGAAGGGACGTGGGACTGGAGACGGAAATTAGGATTGTTGAGTGAGGTAACTGAGGGAGACGGGTGGTGATGAGGGTACAAGAAGGGCGGATGGGGATAATTTAGAACAAGGAGAGGGGGATGAGAGAAGGAGTAAAGGAAGTGTGGAGAGGAGAGGAGGGAAAGTGGAAGGGAAGGATGAAGAGAGGGATAGACAGAGGGGAAGGAAGGGATGGATACATGAGAAATGTGAGGGGTGGAAGGGATGGATACATGAGAAATGTGAGGGGTGGAAGGGAAGAAGGGAAGGAGGGATCAGATAGAGAAAGGAAGGGATGAATGATGACAACAGCATGAAGGATGAGAGAAAGAGAAGAATGAAAGATTAGAGAGAGAGGAAGGGGATGAGGGACAGGGAGACAGAGATGAGAGGGAATTGAGGGAGGAAGGATGGAAGGGAGGAAGAGAGGAAGAGATTATGCACATTAAATAGGCAGGTGGGACGAGGGATGGGAGAACAGAATTGGAGTATGAGAGAATGGGAGAAAATGGAAGTGGGCGAAAAGGGGCTTGGAAGGCTTGCACGAGGAAAGAAACGAGGAAAGGTGAAGCTGTGGAATATGCAGGGATAAGGAGAGAACAAAAGATGGTTGGAAGAGGATTCTTTTGTTTTTTTCTTGGGGGGGGGGAGGTCAAAAACTCAATGAAGAAGATTACCAAAGAGGCTTTTTCATGTGTCCGAATAGAGAGGTGGAAGGAATGGAAGAAAAAAATACGAGAAGAAGGCAAATAGGGGATGGATGAGAAAAGGAATAATGTATGAGGAAGAAAGATGGATGATGGAGGAGAAAGAGCATGAGGGTACAGAGAAAAAATGATAGAAAAGCGGGTGATGAAAGTGATAACGACATGGAATAAGGAAAAAGATAAAGTAGTGAGTGGGAAATGGGTTCTTAATATAACCTAATAACACTGTACATTATCATATCTATGTTTTTGTTTTATTAGTCCATTTATTTACATACAGATAACTTCATGCATTATACTGGTGCTTTTCAAAACACTTTATTTACATGTTACAGCCAACACATAAATTGCACTTTGTCCCTAATACACTGTTTTATTTATTTATTTTTAATTAACTCACGCCTCCAAATTAACTGCTTCCATTTACTGCATAGTCCTTTCAGCGTAATAACTTCCCCTTGTGGTCGTTTACAAAGACTTGGTATTAGTCATTTTAATGTTTTTATGTTGTTATAGAAATGTTTATATTGTTACCTCTATCTTTTTTAAGATAGAGGATCGTACGCTTAAACCTTACATCGCTTAGTGGAATGCAGGTTCCCAATTTTTAGACGTGAAAGCATCTCTAAGAGCTGACCGGTCAGTTAGTTACACCCTACGGATTTTCACACACAAGATGCTTCGGCCTAGCGAAGCTCCATATGGTGCTACACTGTAGCTCTCTAGAGATTTTCACACTCAAGCTGCTTCATGTGTCTGGCCTTCCTTTTACCTTTACTGACTCCACTCTGATGTGGGATGCAGGCTGACCATGCCTAATAACTACTCTACAGGCGTTCCATCAATGGTCGTCAAAAATTAGAGCCTTGCATTCTGATTCTCGATTAGGTTTAAACATACGGCCCACAGTGAGAGTCATAATTATCGCTTGTGAATTCAGTGTACAATGCAATATATGGGACTGTAATTGTGTTGTGCATGGGAATCACATTAGTCTGATCACATCTGCTGCAGGCGAGTGCTGTGAGGCAAACCACTGTCTATCACAGCTGATCTGCGCAGTGTGCAGCATCAGCAGTTGGTTAAGTCTATGTGATGAACATTAATTAATATTAATGTAACACTGAACAGAAATGCAAGTATATACATTGTGCTATACAGAGTTTTAAGTGAGCACATCTATGTGGACTAGCCCAGGCAGTCGGGATAGTGGTGATGGTAGTGTGGTGTGCAACAGATGTACATAAGCTATTGTGGTAGTGGTGTGGTCCTACGTGAAGCTGTGGCGTCACTACTGTACTGTGCTGAGCGTGACCGCCTGCCGGGCCGGGCCGGGCGGCAGGGGCGGCAGGGGGCCACCACGGGCAGACCTGTGGGGGAGGCGGTGAACTGCCACTGGCGGGCCAGGGGCACCTGGAAAATCATGCAGAGGGGTCATGCACTACGGGGTGTCATGCACTAGAGCAGCGGAGCCGTGCCGGTGACCTGCGCTACACGGGTGCTGGCGGTGCTGCCGTAGCGTGACGTGGCCGGGCTAGCTACGGTGCTGGTGGTGGCGCCTCAACCTTACCATGGACGCTGAGCGAGGCGGAGGAGCGCACAGCTGCAGCCGCGTTGTGCGCCTGGCAGGTGTAGCGCCCCGAGTGTGCCGCCGTCAGGGAGCTGATGGTCAGCAAGCTCGAGAACAGGTCTAGCACTTTCACCTGAATGTCGGGCGGCCCGCCGTGGGACAGCGGCCGCCCGTCCTTGTACCACGTCAGCTTTAGGGGCGAGTCACCCTGATTCACGCCACAAATCACATGAGTTCGCATACCTTCCGACAAACCATCTTGGAACGAAAAAGGTGCAATACGAGGGGGAACTGTAAAAGGGGCAAACAAAACACAAAGTTAAGAGCAGGTGGTGATGGGATGTGGGTCAGTACCGTGGACAGTGAGGGTGTAGGTGTAGCGGGTTGAAGCTGCATCGTTGGTAGCGACACAGGTGAAGTTCCCGGCATGGCGCGGCAACACCCTCTCGATGCTCAGCACGGAGTTGAAGGTGTTGAAGTTGGTGACGGACATCCCCCCAGGGTGTGTGGGGCCGGGGGTGAGGGGGGCGCCGTGCCACAACCAGGTAATCGACAGCGGCTCGTCTCCCAAGGACACAGTGCACGTCAAGCCCAGTCGCTCACCAGCCACCACATGCTCACCCGCGGAGAACGGGGCAATCTTTGGGGGTACTATGGGGGGGAGGACATGTTGGCACCAATACTGTCTTGGGAAAGGTAGTGAGGCAATCTAACTAATATATCCTCGTTACAAGTCGCCATGCTTGATGATCCTCTTTCATATTTACGTCCACATTAATGTAAAGAAAAAAAAAATGCTTATTAAATTCCACTAATACATTCACAGCTAGTTTGTTGGTTTCCAGTTTACATTACTCAGTCTATAAACAATAACCATGTATTTTTGGAGCATATCCCTGACTTATAGCGAGAACTAGGATTATTTTTGACGGAGATCAGTTTGGTACCTATTAAATCAAGGGAAAGCTCATTTTGACAACCGCACTCTCTGGGTGGAAGACAAGCTAACTGTCACACTATCATGGGGGAGATTATGCTGGTCCTTTAACAGTTTTCGGGGTTAGGGAGGGACGGTGCTGGAGAGGGAGTGGATTACGTTGGGGATATAAGGGGATGGCCATTTAGGTACTGTTAACATGGACTGTTACTATTCAGGTGTTCACACATTTCGTCTAGGAAGTCAGGGAGGGGAACCACACACACACACACACTCTTCCTTCACTTTAAACATGATGACTGCCACAATGCAGAGAGCAGGAGGTCCTCACGTGGACGTCTGAGCTGGTGGAAGGCTTGATTAAGGATATTAGCAAGTTATTTTTTTTGTGTGACAAGGATCGGGAAAAGTCCCACCACCACCACCACAAAAAAAAAAAAAAAAAAAAAAAAAAAAAATTCAGCATAAAGAGACACCCTTTTGCTGCTATGGAATAACTTCGATATTTCATTTCAAAAATAAAGAATAACTCCTTAAGTGGTACGACTCTTCGAAATAACTCCATCTTCCTACACAACTAACACGGACATTTGAAGTACATCTCTGTTTTACTGCATACTGTCTATCATATAACTAACACCCAATCCCAGAGTTCATCCATGGTTGCTGAGACAAAAACACTCCATAATAATGAATAACTAAAAATAAAACCCTCTTACTACACTAGAGTTTCGACTTATGCAGTACAAGTGATTTCTGTTCTGACTGTAATGCATACCAAAATGAATGATGGGTATATAAAGGAAAGGAAATTTGGTTTATACTGGATACGGTGTAGGATACGCCTCCGTGATGTATGAGACAGAATGTGTGGCAATTTGTGATGTGGAAGTGTGATGTGTGGCACAGTGTGGTGTGATACTGAGAGGCGTGGCAGTGTGTGAGTATGATCTGGAAGTTAGATATGTGGCAGATAGAAGTGTGGCACTCTGAAGTGTGGTAGTGTGAGTGTGATTTGGAAGTGTGATGTGTGGTTGATCGAAGTTTGGCAATCTGAGGTATGGCAGTGTGTGATGTGGAACAGTGATGTGTGGGAGAGTGTGATGTGGT
Organism: Coenobita brevimanus; assembly: GCF_032717465.1. Lineage (NCBI taxonomy): Eukaryota > Metazoa > Arthropoda > Malacostraca > Decapoda > Coenobitidae > Coenobita > Coenobita brevimanus. Next base: position 6,556,471 of record NC_137027.1, on the reverse strand, counting down.
AGTGAGAGGAGCGGCAGTGTGAAGAGCGGCAGTGCATAATGTAACTGAGCTGTGAACGTGTATGCTGTGGCAGTGTTATAAATGGTAGTGTGCGGCGTAGCGGTGCGAGGTGTGGTCAATGTAACAGAGTGAAGTGTGGTAATGTCGTCTACTGCACAGTAATTTTCCTTATGTCCTGTACTAAATTTTTCCTGCTCCCGCCAGTGAAGTCTGCAGCAGCAACAGTAAATCATCTTTGACAGTTCCTTGAGGTCAACAAGGCAACTCTAGCATTAGTTTCATAAATTACATATGAACAAAAATGTAAATACAGTAAGTGCTAGACTCGTACACTGTAATCTAGATAACATAATTAATCTTACCCTAAATTCTAGAAGTTTCTAATTTTTAGTACAATTCTCAGACAAGTTACTCGGAATACACAGCCAAATACTGTAATATCAAAATGTGAAAACACATCTAACCATAACTCGGGGACTAACGTAATGGTAAATGAGAAGTAACATTAGGAACACTGAGTTCGTAATGGTAAACGATAAGTAACATTAGGAACACTGAGTTCGTAATGGTAAATGATAAGTAACATTAGGAACACTGAGTTCGTAATGGTAAATGATAAGTAACATTAGGACTGAGTTCAGTTAAAATGCTGAGTCCGTCACAAAGGGAAATAAAAGATAAAGACCTTACTGTTAACTAAACCTTATTACAAGAAATTCACCAGATTAGCGCTAAATACTGTATTTCGAACCCTGATGTTTTGCACTGATTTGGATCATATACACCAAAACTCATATTTACGTAAGAAACTCATTACCATAAAATGTAATTAAACTCATACTAGAATAACAAATTTAAAACTGTGGAAACTGCGGTAAAAATAAATAAATATTCACTTCTCTTAAAGTAAAACATGGATTACAAAAGAGCCAATCCTAACTTGCCGTAACTAGACCCAATCTAATATTACTAAGATTAACCAAAACTGTATACGTCACCGTTTTGTTGAATACCATACACCTCGATTATAATAAACAAAAAAATCTTGGAAAGTTTCATAGATAGGTTCTTTGAAATGGTGAATTTATGGTTTCAGGAATATGGGGAAAATGAATGTTAGTTAAAAGTTCTGATTACTGACGCCCTCAAGTGCTTGCAACTACACTGTAAGTTACATAACGAGTAAGAAAACCTGGTGGAATGTAATCAAACAACACAAAAACAAACATCACAAAAACACGGTTACTGTCACTCTGAAAACGACAGCTACTACATAACCTACTATGGGAACTCTGAAAATTGACCATAACCAAATCACATCTTAACAATTTCCACCTCGGCTAAAACATAACATACCTAACCTAAATCCTTAATCCTACTCACCATCCCCCAGAGAAACTATTTTTTTTTTTACCAGAAGATGAACAGAGGCTGGAAAAAACTGAATCAAAAAAATAATCCATACACCAGATTTTAGGTGTCTTCCATTCGTAAAAAATCTTAAACAATTGGACTTGAACAGCCCTAGGTTGAAGTTTGAGGGGATACCACTCTGGGGAGCGAGTTCCAAAGAGATGCAGTTCGGGGAATAAAAGAATTCTGGTAGGCATAAGTTCTGCAATTTGGCAGTGCGACAGTGCAGTCATTAATTCTCCACTATTTTCCCTCTCCTAACACTCTCTCCTTATATGCCATCCCCAGAGAGGAGCTGACATTAATCTTAAGCAGTCTTCCCTTTCCCAACACCCTCTCCCTCTGCACACTGACCTTTCTTACCCACATCAAACACTTACATTAATCTTACACCATCTTCCCTCTCCCAAACCCCCTCCTCAAAAAAAAAAAAAAAAAAAAAAAAAAAAAAAGATCCCCCACCTTAATGACTTCTTTTGACCGTTCTTGATAAAAACAGAAATTAGATTTAAAGAAATCCAAACCATCTCCCAATCACTGCTCTTCACCCAGATGGTGCCTAAATCATACTGGTTCCACCCTCAGAAACAAATAAATAAATAAATAATAACGGAAGGAACCCTCGAAATTCACTGTATTGCAAAGTACACACACCCTCTAACATAGTAAACTATTACATACTCCGAGGTACCCAGAATTATCTTCAGAAATGCCTCACGGAAACCTAAGAGATACCCCCCAACAGTGTAAACTCCCAGATACCACCAGATACACAGAAATGCCTCACAGATACCCCAAGACACCCACAAATGCCTCACAGAAACTTCACAGATTCCCCAAGAGAGAGAATCCAGTTACCCAACAACAACTAACCTCGACACAGCCTTACCGAGGACAGTGACCCTCGCTGAGCCCGTTGCTGAACGTCCCTGTTTGGTGGAGGCCGTGCAGGTGTACACTCCGGCGTCCTCTCTTTTACGTACCCTCTCCACCACCAACGTACCGTCGCTCCCTATGCGACGTTCGGGGCTCGAACTCACCGGCGATCCATCTGGGGGTAGGAAAACAGATATCGATATGAAAATGAATGAACAGGGATGTATTAAAAACTTCCGCTTCATATTTTTGGCTGTGGAGAATGATTATTCATTGTCTTCATAACATAACTTTCGAATGTATTTGAAGTCGACGGAACGGTGACGTCGTTTCTATTAATGCTATCTTCACACTATTTTATTAAGATTAAGAGAAACTTTTTGAATAGGAGGGGTTTAATATAGGCCTCATTAACACCTTCAGTACAAGTAACCATTCCAAATATGAATAAAATCGTCTGAAAGTAGCAAAGCTAAACTAAACTACAGCAATGAATAGAGAAATTATTTAAGTTCAACATGTCACTCAATCTGTCCAAAATTATATGGTATAAACAAAATACATAAACCAAGAGATGTGGCCGTGTGGTTATAGAGGAGGACTGGAATTTTTATACACAGCGTTTTTGTATCTCGGTTTACCAAGAGGTACCTGTGGAATTTAATTAGCGCTGTAAACAATTTCAGTGCTCCTTCACAAGCTCATTAACATGCCAAAATAATAGCCTTGTTGTTGCCACTACACCCTGCTAACCCCTACCTTCGTCCGCACCTTTCCACGTTTTACCCTACTCAGAAAAAAAAAAAAAAAAAAAAAAAAACGAAAAATACTGTATGCGTTTCTCCAACCTCAACAAATATGGTGGACAATAAGAGTATCCCAGCTGATGGCACAAGACGAAGCAAATCAACTCATTCGGTTAATCCCTAAAGTCAGATTATGTAATTCACTGGTTTAGTTACTTCAAGAGGATTTATAATACTTAAAATGGGCTTCTTTTAAGGAAGGAATTACCGAAGGCTATATCTAATCCCTCCAGTTTGAAAAGTTTCTCTAGATCCGAACAATACTATCGACGGACGGAAAGAATAAAAGAAAATAGCGTCCCCCTGATATTGGGATTACCATGCCGTGTAATCCAAGAATTCTAGGTCTCAGGGAACGGACAGAGAATAAATACCAGCCTTGTAATGTTATCCGTGGCCTGATGGAACTCTCACATCATCAGGTTAACCCCCATTTCACAAAATAAATCACACTCTGAACTAAATAGCAGGCAACACTTACGGCGACAATATTAACTCTATCTGGATCCTATGACTCACTCTCAGCTGAATAAAACTGTTTGTGATTTGCTGGAACAGATTACTAGAGTTATTCCGACCATGAGAGGATTAAACGTACCAACATTAACTCTCTCAGTATCCTATGGCCGACTCTCAGCTCAGTTAAAGGGTTTGGGGTTTGTTAGAGCAGATTACCAGAGTTTTCCGACAGTGAAGAGTTTATGGTGACGGTAATAACACTCAATGACTTACCTTCAATCCAATAAGAGCGCGTGATAGTTGCTGAAATAAAATGCTATAGATCTGTCCAATGGTACCAGTAATGACGTTTCCCAGGATCCCACGATTCATTCTCCCCTGAATAAAGTCGTCTGATTGAAATGGAACAGCGGAGTTGCCTTGATCAAGATAAAGGTAATGATGACGGTATTAAAATGCTCCGGATCCCATGACACACTCTTAAAATTGTTTGACATCAGCTGGAACTCAAAGATGCCCGATCATGAACGAGCTGAAAACGAGTACATGGTGTGGGTAATCGCCTAACTGATGACGGCCGATGTTAGAATAATTGTGGGGACAGAAAATAATTAGATTGCATTCCACGTCACATTATCAAAATCAGCAGCGAGGCATGAAGGATAGTTTTCTTGTATTTTCCAGCATGCTTTTACAAAATGATGTGAACAATAAATTTAAGGCTTGTCTAACACCTCACGTCTCCTAGTTTTAACCCTCCTATGACCTGAACAACTCTAGTATTTCATTCCAGTCATCGCCAAAAGATTCTGTTTGGCTAAAAGTGAGTCACAGAAGGAATCTCCCTGACACATCCTGAGCGATTTATTTTGCTAATCACTCCTTACTCTCCTCTTCTACGTCATTTCCAAATTATTCAAATACCACCATAGTCAGGATAAACAACACATACACTGATATTAACCAGCCGTATCCAAAAATAAATTGCTAAGGAAGAGGTGCTAGGGAGCTTCCTTAACTGACGAGAATATGGACCTAGGAGTCTTAATACTGTCACTATCAACCCTCTCACGATGGGGACAAATCTAGTAACCAATCCAAGCTAACGTTTATCAATCAGACGTAAGTGAAAATGGATCTTGCTGAAGGGATGCGTTGGGAGTATTTTTGCGTGCAGTGTGCCTTAGGGGAAGAATGAGGGAACGTGTGTGTGTGTGTGTGTGTGTGTGTGTGTGTGTGTGTGTGTGTGTGTGTGTGTGTGTGTGTGTGTGTGTGTGTGTGTGTGTGTGTGTGTGTGTGTGTGTGTGTGTGTGTGTGTGTGTGTGTGTGTGTGTGTGTGTGTGTGTGTGTGTGTGTGTGTGTGTGTGTGTGTGTGTGTGTGTGTGTGTGTGTGTGTGTGTGTGTGTGTGTGTGTGTGTGTGTGTGTGTGTGTGTGTGTGTGTGTGTGTGTGTGTGTGTGTGTGTGTGTGTGTGTGTGTGTGTGTGTGTGTGTGTGTGTGTGTGTGTGTGTGTGTGTGTGTGTGTGTGTGTGTGTGTGTGTGTGTGTGTGTGTGTGTGTGTGTGTGTGTGTGTGTGTGTGTGTGTGTGTGTGTGTGTGTGTGTGTGTGTGTGTGTGTGTGTGTGTGTGTGTGTGTGTGTGTGTGTGTGTGTGTGTGTGTGTGTGTGTGTGTGTGTGTGTGTGTGTGTGTGTGTGTGTGTGTGTGTGTGTGTGTGTGTGTAAAATATTAGCATCTACCGATATGTGTCCATTGCAAGTAGAACAAATATAATTATGTGTCTGAGTTATATATATGTATCAGTATGTAGGTATGTACAGTGTGTGCATATGTGTACGTACGTAGGAATGAATGTACATGTCGAAATTCCTGTGTATGTGTTGTCCTTTTGCTGTGTGATTTGTGTGTGAAACTTGTGTAAGCTCATGTGTGCTAGGCTACATGTGTACGTATGTGTGTATGTGTGTGCTAGCATCCCTCTCACCCCCGCAGCACCACACATCACCACCGCCAGCAGCACAAGCCAACACCAGCACCCCAACACATTTTTTTCTGCGCCCGCTCTCCGGCGTTTTAGAAATTGCATATTGTTCGGTGCATACATACAAAGGAAATCAATTTGAATTCATTTGCATACTGACCAGTTCCGTGACAAGGCAGACATGCAGCGCGCCCAAAAGGTCAATTTTAAAACACCGCGTCTCTCTCTAGGAATAATTGGAAAACGAATCTTTTATTTTAATGAGAATGACTTTAGCATAATTTCGCCGAGCTGGCCTTGTCTGGCTGAATGAGAAAAAGGTGAATTAATGGAGAAGCAAAAGAACAGAAAGTGTGACCAAGATGATGATGATGATGATGATGAAAATAATAATAATAATAATAATAACAATAATAATAATAATAATAATAATAATAATAATAATAATAATAATAATAATAATGAACAAAACAGATGAATGAGAAGGTACGTCGATCTCCTTACTCTGTATGATCTGGATGGTTATCACTGCTAACGTAAGTCGGTCTCCTTCCTCAAATGATCTGGATGATTAATGTGAATCCTCAGCTGCGTCACCTGCTATAATCATCGGCGGCAAATAATCTTGTCTACGGTTGCCTTGCCTCAGGATCCAGGCCAACATGGATCATAAAAAGGCTGAAGCTATTTACAGAGAGTTATATGGAATTGTAATATGTTATCTAAGCCTCGAGGTATGCGATGTGTCTGGTATTGCTGTCTGGGTCGAGAAATGATTTGCCATTACCTCCATTATCTCCCACTCTGTCATTACCTTCAGGCCGGGAAATGGCGGATAGTCAGGAAATGATGAGACCACGTAATATCAGCCATGGTATAATGCATGATAGTCAAAATAATGGCAGGACTAGCACTTTCAAGGTGGGGGCAGTTCTAGAGTAGTAGACCTACACAATTTGTCAGTTAACCCCAGACAAATAAATTCAGCCGAGAGTGTCACAGGAGCTTGAGTGCTATTACGGTCAATATTTACTCTCTCTCGTTGAAGGCGTAACTCTGGCATTGTACTCCAGCTGACACCAGACGATTATGCAGAGTCAAGAGCGAGCATGGGAGTCTAAGAGTGTTAATATTATGGTAGGGAAGGGTGAACTGGGTGGATATAATGAGCTGTAGGTAATGTGAAACTGAAAGACGTGTGGAACAGAATGAATGACTGATTGGCTAAACTTACCAGCCCCACACACACACACACACACACACACACACACACACACACACACACACACACACACACACACACACACACACACACACACACACACACACACACACACACACACACACACACACACACACACACACACACACACACACACACACACACACACACACACACACACACACACACACACACACACACACACACACACACACACACACACACACACACACACACACACACACACACACACACACACACACACACACACACACACACACACACACACACACACACACACACACACACACACACACACACACACACACACACACACACACACACACACACACACACACACACACACACACACACACACACACACACACACACACACACACACACACACACACACACACACACACACACACACACACACACACACACACACACACACACACACACACACACACACACACACACACACACACACACACACACACACACACACACACACACACACACACACACACACACACACACACACACACACACACACACACACACACACACACACACACACACACACCGTTCTCCAAGGTCCAGCAGTCCTCCAACGCACAGATGATGGCTTCACACACCTCTTGTTACTGCCTGGGCGCAAATACCTTCCGACCATACTAAATACACGCTAAGGCTGTCTCATTCTGTTCTGATGATTTTAGAGGGGATTTTTATTTTTTCTTCTGGCGACTGGGAAGAGCTTAAGTTCTTTATTTCTCAAACGTCCCGGACTACACACAGAACCCAGTCCCTCTGAGGATGAGGTTCTGTGTTCTCCAAAACGCTACAAACATGAAGAATTTATGCTATTGCGTGTGCTTAGGGTGTTTTTTTGTGTGAGTGTGGAGGAGTTAGATGCGGCCTTCAGTAAAGTCTTCGCTGTTTAACAAGATCAGACCAAAATAGGATGTTACTGTAATGACACGATTAACGTCACAATTCGTATGCATATTAGAGTTAAAACGATGACGATGATGATGATGATGGCAAAGAAAAAAAGCGATGAAAATGACGAAGACAATGATAATGAAGATACAAATGAAAATGATGAAAATAAATATTAAAATGATGATAACTATGACAGTGACGATGGCCATGACGATAACGATCCCTCACTTATCCCACGACACAACTCCCAAATACACATGAATGATGGCTGTCAACCATTTCTCTTAACATCATTGACATTTACTACCTATAATGGCTGTGGCCTTTCTCATAAAAGGTCACGCTGCCTAGAGATGAAACAGGACACCGCCTACGAGAGAGGGGAGATGCTGTGCCGATAGCGAGGTCAGTAAAAACAATGAATGAAGGATTGTAGAGATGGAAGTGAACGTGAAGTACTACAGAGTTTCATATAATGACATTTTATCCGTTGTGATGATGATGATGATAAATTAAGCCTGTAAAAAAGGATTCGGATACCGTAAAATTATCCGTATGATGACGATGATGATGATGATGATAATGATGAGGATAAATGAAATCTGAAATGGTGTTGCTAGACAGTAAAATCTTAAACGCAACAAAGATAACAGCTACAATATACAAATGCTAACATAAACCTTGGACGTTCACTAGAAGAAATATATAACACTAGATTTTTTAGCAAGGTATCATCCTTTGTTTCTTTCTTTTTGACATATAAGGGAATTAATAAAACGAGTGTCAAACCTTTCACGATCCGGGGACAGTCATAATTTAAATAAAAAAAATACATCCTTGCATCAAAGTAAATTTCTACCTTCTTCACTGAGAGAGAGAGAGAGAGAGAGAGAGAGAGAGAGAGAGAGAGGGAGAGAGAGAGTACGAATGGTGGTGACATGGCAGGAGGGCAGTGACATATGAGTATACAGAAACAGAAAGACATGACAAGGGAGTGAAGTGACTATGGTGGCTGGTAAACGGTGACATGGCAGAGGAAGGCAGTGACACAAAGAGGTGACATGACAAAAGCAACATGACAAAGGCAAAACATCAAAATAATTCAGCGGGTAACATGACAAATTTGACATGAAAGAAGTATGACAACAGCAAAGCATCAAAATAAATCAGTGACATGACAAAGGCGACATAACAGAAATGACACAACAGCAAACCACCAAAATAACTCAGCGGGCAACATGACAGATCCAACATCAAAATAATGAGCGGGTGACATGAAAAAAGACGACATGATAGAAATAACACAACAACAGCAAATCATCAAAATAATTCAGTGACATGACATTGCAGATGGGGGTAAGGCCTAATCATCATGTCTCCACCGTGTCATCATGCGGAGGAAATTATTGGCCTTCATCCCCGACTAATCCTCTAATTTGACAAGTATAATAAACATAATCCCTCTCAGACGCTGATATACGGGGGAAGACGCGTATGTCAGGCCTGATATATCCATCCGTGTATTACCTTCATTACTAAGGGGTAATTAGAGATATTGCTTCTACAAATGAGGCCCTGATGAAAATATCTCTGCATGACCTGGAATTAAAACAGTGTAATTATTAGCTAAAACGAGTGATAAATTAGTGACAAAATAAGAGGCTGATATGAAATGAATTAAACAAGGTATAATTTGTGATTAAGGTAGCATCCACATCAAGGCCCGTATTCTCGTCGGCTGAGGAAGTTCTCTAACACCTTTTCTTAAGCGATTTATTCTGTTTATTACCTCTATACTGTCCTCTTCTGTGTTATATAAATCCTTCCAATATTGTCACACTCTGCGTAAATAAAATAGAGAAGAATATTAACCAGCCATATCCAAAAATAAATCGCTAAGGAACTGGTGATAGGGAGCTTCCTTATCCGACGAGAATACGAGACCAAATTCTTGCTCTCGCGGGTGGATCCTAGAATTTTACATCACTTCAACCCATACAGGTGGGCCCCACTGAACGCGGGCGGGTGCGGGCGGGCGAGAACATCCTTGGGTCAAAGCGATGCCTAGCTCCTGCGCATACCAACAAGCATTTCTGTGTGTGTGTGTGTGTGTGTGTGTGTGTGTGTGTGTGTGTGTGTGTGTGTGTGTGTGTGTGTGTGTGTGTGTGTGTGTGTGTGTGTGTGTTTTCCTCCAGTAATAATTTTCCCACAAACTTTTAAAACTTCGTCTGTCTATGTTAACGCTTCACTTCGAGAGGGTTCGATAGAGCTGAATAAAATCACCCGGTGGTAACACAGGAGAATACATGGTCAGTCAATCGTGCTCTTCACTATGAGGAGTTTCACCAAAGTTAAATGAAATCGCCTGGTAGTAGAGGAAATAAATCATCATCATCACCATCATCACCATCATTTTAATTCCCACCTCCATACATATATAACTCCATCTCACCTACACATCAAGCATCCATCCTAGTTATGTTTTTTTTTTTTTTTACTTTCTTTTTGGTATCTCCGGACGAATTATACAACATTCAGTTTATTTTTTGAACTGGAGGGGTTAGATGCAGACTTCACAAACCCCTTCAATACGGGAGGCCTCTTCCAAGTTCAATAAAATAAACTTGATATGATGATGAATATATGAAAAATAACCAGCAAGATTCATCTGGCTAAATATAACAGTTTCTTATACCTACATCTGAGCCTAATCTCTTCACCTATACTGCACGTCAAACCAGGTCAGCTGAAGGTAAACACTGCCTCTTTCCTACACTTAAGCCTCTCTTTTCCTCTCTTTCACATACTTTAATCTCTCTCTCTCTCTCTCTCTCTCTCTCTCTCTCTACCACACTGAAGCCTAATATCTCCATGCAATCCCCCTCCCCTGCCGAAAAAAAAAAAAAAAATCGTCTTCCCACGCCGCCACCCAGCACTTAAAATTATACTACCAGGCTTACATGCTGCCCTCTTTTATTCTCTTTTTCTTGCACTTTATTCCAGTCCCTCTCCCTCTTCTCCACACTTAAATCTAATATCGCCACCCAGTCTCTCCTTACCACATTGGATTACTAGGCTTACTCACTGTAATCTCTCTCTCTCTCTCTCTCTCTCTCTCTCTCTCTCTCTCAAACCTAATATCTCCACCAATATTCCCTTCCCTTTGCCACATACAACAAGTCTTTCCTTATCAAGCTGGACAACCTGACTTACACGCTGCTCTTTCTCTCTTTCTCACACTTTTATTCCAATTTCCTCTTCACTTTCCCACACTTAAACCTAATATCTCTACCTAACCCTCCCTCCCGACCACTTCCTAAATAAGTTAAGTCTCTCTTTACAACGCTTCTTATTCGCTCTCCTTTCTCTACTTCTCACATTTAACTCCAAATTTTTTACTCTTTTTCTAACACTCAAACCTAATATCTCTCCACCCAATCCCTTCCCCCCCTCTGATAAATAAACCAAGCCTCTCCTTCTCAGGCCACCACGCAGCACATAAAATCATACTACCAAGGCTTACACGCTGTCCTCCTCCTTGCCAGAATATTTTAGGCGGCAGCGAGAGGGCCCCGCTGCGACCCTGTGCTGGTAAGAAATGTAATGTGTGGTGGTTGTGGGCCCTACCTCTGCTACACCTGAAGTCATGTCGTGGGGTGGGATTTGGGGACGGTCCTGTTGTGCTACGTAAAGACGGGTTAAGCTTGGGGTTATGTTGGATTCTTCTGTGCTATGCTATGTTCGGTTAGGTCTGGCTAGGGGTTATGTTGTGCTATGCTGTTATGCTGGAGGTTCGGTTGGAGTGGGTTGGACTGGGTTAGATTTGACGTTAGGTTATTATAATATTCGGTTAAATTAATTTTGGTTTAAACTTTGGGATTAGACTATGCTAGATTTTAGGTACTCTAGTTTTGGGATTACCAGGATGGCCATCAAGTAAAGCGGAACTCAGTATACGCTAGTCTGAGGTAAGGGAGACAGTCACCCGCTTAACTACTGATCATGAGTAAGCACAACTGCGTAGTAAATACACTACCTATATAATCCACATACTACTCTATATCATCACCGTAACACCAAAGAAGGGCAGAGGGAGAAAAAAGTGCTATGAGGTAATACGGTTTTCCATCAATTTTAAACTCATTGCCCAAGTACTCTTATGCTATCACTGGATACCAAGTGAGAAAAAAATGGCCTATCTTTGCTACCCAGCCCCTGAGGTGTTTTAACGTGGCGACGGCTGGAAATACAAAAAAGACTTCTTCCAAATTTCGCCTACATAATCCATTTAGTATTCTACACCACAGTCGCAGCAGCATGGAAGGAGAGAGAGAGAGAGAGAGACTGTGTGTGTGTGTGTGTGTGTGTGTGTGTGTGTGTGTCACCCCCAACCCTGTTGCTAGCCAGTCCCGGAGGTGTTTAAATGTGGTGCAGGTAGAAAATGGAAATAAAACACCTTCCCAGTCCCAACAACATAATCCTTCCAATGTCCTCCACCGCAACAACAACAGTAAGGAAAGAGAAAAGTTCGGTCATTTATCCAGTAACTAGCCATTCCCGACGATTTTTAACACGGTGGGGTTGGGATACAGAAATATAATGAGGAAAGAGGTGTCACTTTTCCCAATTTCAGCTACAGAATTCACGTAACATTCAAAACCACAACTGCAACAACATTGAGGGATTCAGGAAAAGAAAATGTCAGCCATCCAGCTAACAGCCTGTCCCTGAACTGCTTAATGTGGGAGTGACAGAAAATAAAGAAAAATATATAGTCCACAAAATATTTTACACCACCACCACAACACCAAATAAAGAGAATTTAAAAAAAAAATTCACCTGTCTTTTTGCTAGCCAGTCCCAGAGGTGCTTAACGTGGCGAAGGTAGGAAACAAAACTAAAACAACATAAACCACGCAATATTCAACGCCACCACTGCACCAGGAAGGAAGGAGAGATTGAAGGGGAAAAAATAAAAAAAAAGGGTCACCCATCCAGATGCTAGCCAGTCCCAGAGGTGCTTAACGTGGCGGTGGCAGGAAATAGAAATAAAACGCGGGAGACGGAAGAGCTGCCACGGTCTTCCCCGAGGTCTCGTTCCAGCGCGGCCGACTGATGTTGATGTTTGGTCAGGGAACCACTGGAGTCGGAGGGGGGGAAGGGGGGGCTTTGGGGAGGAGGGAAGGAGAGGAAGAAGGGATGTGGAGGGAGAGAAGGGGTGGGTGGGGAAGGAGGGAAGGTGAGGAGGAAGGGACGGAAGAGGACAGACGAGAAGAAGAAGAGAGAGTGAAGCAAAATGAGAGGAAATGAAGATGAAATGAAATGAAAAGAAGGGAAAGGGCATGGCAGGACACAGACAAGAGAAGATGAGAGAGAGAGAGAGAGAGAGAGAGAGAGAGAGAGAGAGAGAGAGAGAGAGAGAGAGAGAGGAAGAGGTGAGAAGGCGACATAATGAGGGAGGAGAGAGAGGGCAGGCCTAAAGGCTGATGAAAGGCAAGAGGTGGTGAGTGTATGGCAAGTGTTATTGGAGAAAGAGAGAGAGAGAGAGAGAGAGAGAGAGAGAGAGAGAGAGAGAGAGAGAGAGAGACAGACAGACAGACAGACAGACAGACAAACAGAGAGAGAGAGAGAGAGAGAGAGAGAGAGACAGACAGACAGACAGACAGACAGACAGACAGACAAACAGACAGACGGAGGGGGGGGAAAATGGAAGAAAAGAAAAGGAGAGAGGAAAGATGAGGAGAAGAGGAGGGAAAGGGAGAGAGGAGAAGGGGAATGGAGGAGGAAGGCAGAGAGGAGAGAGGGAGAGAATAAAGGAAGTGTTGTTGGAGGGTTGAAAGGGCAGGAGGGGAAGTGAAAAGGGAGGATCTAGGTGTTTATATAAAGGAAAGGGGGAGCAGGAAGATAGGAAGGAAGGGAGGAGGGAAAGAGAGAAGGAAATGAAGGAAGGAAGTGAAGGTAGGAAGGATAGAAGGAAGGATGAGAGGAAGAGAGAAAAATAAAGAACCCCAAAAGAAAAGAAGTAAAGAAAAACAAGAAGGAAGGAAAAGACGTAAGGAAGGAAGGAAGGAAGGAAGGAAGGAAGGAAGGAAGGAAGGGAGGGAGGGAGGGGGGAGTGCTACTAAAAGGGAATATGGGTGGAAGGAAATGATAAAGATGGGAGAAGTTGCAATATAAGGTGTTACGCTCAAACGAGAGAGAGAGAGAGAGAGAGAGAGAGAGAGAGAGAGAGAGAGGGAAAGAAAAAATGAAGGTAGGCTTGGATTTCGTCTGAATAAGGGTGAGAGAAAAAGAAAGTGACAAAGAGCAGTGGAGGTGAAACGAGAGAGCCAGGGAGGTAGGGAGCTTACAGTAGTGGAAGAGGGTGAGAAAGAGGAACAGTGCCACTAGAGGGAGAGAGGCAGAGGAGGCTGAAAAGAGGAAGGAGAAAAGGGGTCGAGGTGTTATGGGGTAGGGTGAGGGTAAGGGTGAGGGTGGGGGTGGGGAGGGAGTATGAGGGTGGGTGACAAGGAGAGAGAGTGATAGGGTGAATGGGTAGAGGGTGAGAATGGTGCGTGAGGTAAGGGTGAAATCGGGTGAAAGGGGAGGGGAAATGAGTGGGTGAGTGGGGAAGGAGTGAAAAAAGAGGGCCTATGAGGTGACAGCAAACTACAGCAAGAGAGAGGGAGAGTCAGCAGAAGTGGGAAAGAAGGACTGAGTGGGAGAAGGAGAGGGAATGAGAGTTTGAGTGCGAGGGAGTCAGAAAGGGAGAGGAATTGGAATGAGACAAGGAGTGGGAAAGGGAGAGGGAGAAAAAAAAGGAGAAAGAAGATACTGAAGAGAGAGGAGAGGACGAGGGAGTGAGAGATGGATAGGTACTGGAGTGGTGAGTGGGGATGGGACTGGGAGTGGAATAGGGAGATGCAGAGGAAGAGAGATAGAAAGAGGAAATGTAAGAGAGGAAGCAGGAAAAGGAGAAGATCGAAGAGTGAGAGAGAATGACAGAGGAAACGAGAGTAGGAGAGAACGAATGAGAGAGAGAGGGGGGGGTGAGTGAGAATGAGAGAGGGCACGAGGAGTGAAAGCAGGAAAGAGAGTAGGAGAGAGAGAGAATGAATGAGAGAGGGAGAGAGAGAGAATGAGAGGGTGCAAGTGAGAATGAGAGAGAGCACAAATAAAAGCTAAGGGGTGTGGGAGAGAGGGCGAGACCTTGCATTCTTATTAAACTGGTCCCTTTGTCTTTGCAGTACAATGAAAAAAGTTTTAAATGCCGCTATACCACCAGCCACCTCTTTGAAAACCTACGCCGGGGAGGGTAAAGAGCGGAGGAAAACCAAGCCGAGTCTAAAGGTGTAAAAAGAAATAGTATAACTCAAACGATGGAAGTATAGTGTGTAAGATATTTCCAAAGTCCAATAAAATCGTCTGGATGTCGAAAGAGTGTATTAACGTAACGTCTATTTTTTTTTTTTTTTTTTAGGAACAGATAAAAAACAGACCAATTTCAAATATATAGTGAGATAAAACAGTTCACATGAGGGAAGTATAATTATGTGTAAGGTATTTGCAAAGATCAATATAATCGCCTGGATGGAGAAACGATACACTAATAAAAAGGTGTAGCAGCGCGTGAAAACCAGGCCCAATCCAAACATATAAAAGCAAAAGATAGTTGAAACGACGGGAGTGTCACTGATAAGTTTGACTCATCTCTTCCATTAACAAAGATCATTCCAAAGCAAGGAAAAAGATATCACATTATCGTATAGATATGGTTAAGAACACGTGAGGAGCAAGCCCAGTTTAAATACATAACAAAATGAGAGTTCAAGGGATGGGAATATATTCTGGCGAGTTTTGGCGAGTAAGAGTAAACTCTTTCATGATCGGGACAACTCTGATATTCTATTCCAGGAAACATCAGACGATTTAATTCAGCTGAGGGTGACTACAGGAGCTTCATTATGTAAATACTGGCACTATTAACTCACCCATAATTAGGAAACTCTTAATATTCCACTCAAACTAAAGCCAGACGATTTTATTCAGCTGAGGGTGAGTCACAGGAGCCTGAGTGTTACTATCCCGAAATGGAGGTGGGTCTTAGAGGGACGGTCCAGACTTGTGTAGATGCGAGTTGTCTGGAGATCAACTCGTAAAAGTATCATTAAAACTTTATGGGCTTCTCTCCAAGCAATGGTTACAAGCAAGTGCTGAAGTTTGAATTAAAGTGCTACGTAAAAAGGTTTAAGAGAAGTGTGCATCACGTAATTGAATTAGAAAGGACAAGCATGATTAATAAAAGCAAGAATATACTGAGAATATACCAATGGGAAAGGATATACTATGAAAGAATATATTAAAAGAAAAGAATATACCAAGAGAATATACTAGTGAGAAAGAATATACCACGAGAAAGAATATTCTAAAAAGAATATACTTAAAGAATGAATATACCATGAGAATATACCAATGAGAAAGAATATACTAAAACAAAGAATATACCAAGAAAATACATGAGTATGATTAACCTTCTCTCTTCAGATGAACGAAATCGTATGGCGTTAACCTCTTACTCCGACCACTTTCTTCCATAATTCTAGACGATTTTATTCAGTATAAAGGAGACGTCTGGCAGAAAGGGGTTAAGGAGAACAATATCTAACCCCTCTAGGCCGAGAAGTCTATCCTAGGTTGGTGAAAATCGTCTGTAGATAGGAAACAAAACCTACGCCACATAATTGACGAGTTTAAGTCAAAAATAAATAAATATAAATAAGAAAGTAAATATGTTAACTGAGATTGTTTTCAACCTCTTCAACTTAATTTTTCTTTCTATGCTTAAAATAATTGCGAGGAATAATCCGGAAAAAAATCGTAATCGTTTTAACTCATATGAAACAATCATGTGCCGAAATGAAAAAAAAAGAAAGAAAGAAAGAAAAGGAAGTGACAGGACAGAATCAAAGACCACGTGAATATACTTCCCCCCTTCCAGCACTCGCATTAATCCCCCTACACACAGGAAAAATCCACTTCCACCCCTCCTAGCGCTCCCATCCCTACCCCTACACAAACCAGAATACACTCCCTCTCCTCCCAACAATCCCATCTCTCCCCTACATACACGAGAATACACTTCCTCCCCACCCAGTACTCACATCCCTCCCTCTACACACACGAGAACTCACTTCCTCCCCTCCCAGCACTCCCATCCCTCCCCCTACACACATGATAATACACTCCTTCCCCTCAAGCGTTCCCATCCCTCCCCTTACACACATGATGATACACTCCCTCCCCTCCCAGCACTCCCATCCCTCCCCTACACACACGGGAAATGCACTTCCTCCCCTTCCAGCGCTCCCATCCCTCCCTCCACACACACGAGAATACACTCCCTCCCCTGCAGTACTCCCATCCCTCTCCCTACACACCTCCTCCCCTTCCAGCATTCCCATCCCTCCTCTGACACACTCCCTCCCCTCCCAGCGCTCCTATCCCCTTTCATCTCTACTCTCTCCCCTCCCAGCTCTCCCACCCACTCCCGCACTCACTCCCTTCCTTCCCGTCCCCACTCCCTCCACTCTCAGCGCTCCTCTCCCCTCCCCAACACAGTCACGACGCAGCCCTACGAATGAACGCACGGCCACGCCAATCCCCTTCAGCATAAGTGTGGTTTATCTCAAGAGCGGGTCAGTAGAGGGTTGTCATGGCGACCAGCTGGCACACATCCCGTAAAACACATGCAGGACACGACCTCTACAGCTGCATGTTGATTTTCTGGACACCTCTGACTGGATGCGGCGTCAGGCATCTGGTGAATAGGTAGGAATGATGGATGGATGAAAGGATTTATATCTATCTGTATGTACGGTATGGATGGATGGATGGATGGATGGATGGATGGATGGATGGATGGTTGAGTCAATGATCGGAGACAGACGGACACAGACACAGACAGACAAACAGATAAACAGATACAGACAGACAAACAACGACACGGAAACTGACACTCACAGTAAGATGATGAAAATGAAAATGAATAAGAAAACGAAAAGAATAAGATAAAATGATTGCAAGTGGTGAAGAAATGACGTAGAAATGAAAACAAGAGGAATGGTGAAACATGAACGAATAATTAAACGACAAAAATAAAGAAAAAATAAGAGACTGAGAGAAAGTAAGATATCTATGCAGAAAAAATATATTCGAGTATACAGGTAAGTTAGAAAATTCATCTCTGCTTCATACAATCTTGCAAGTCTTATCTAAACAGTTAAGGATCCTATGCACTCGCCTAAGTAATTAAAGGCAAAATTGTATGCATATGTCTTGCAATCCTCTTATATCCCACTTCTGTTGGCCGGAACTCACTAATTTGCAACCTATCAAATCTGCCACCCCGTGACTCATTTATTCTCTAGTTTAACAATTTTTGAGATCCAGACCCGCCAATTTTGGAACCTGGAAAATTATGTCACGGCCAATAAATTTTTCAGTCCATACTACTGTTTAAAAATCAGCCATTTTATCGAACGTTCTCATCCTCTCATCTACCAATATGCATATGAATCAATTTTACGACCCTCTCATTATACCATTTCTGCAATCCAACCAGTTTCATGACCCAACCAACTCTGCGACCCCATACATTTTTGCAGTATAAAAAGTATCATCCAACCCCACCCACCCCAAAAAAAAAAAAAAAAAAATGAACCAACCATTCCTTGTGTACCAATTTTTTTTTTTTTTTCCAAATCTGCTTGTTTAGTCAGCCAAGTTTGAGATTTACAAACCCCAAAAAATTATATGTACCTACCAACCAACCCAGCCATATTTTGTGTACCAACCAAACTAATTTCAGTCAACTTTTCTTGGTAACTGTTTCCAGCCAACGAAACCACCCAAATTTTGTGTACCTACCAAACCGATTTCAGTCAACTTATCTTGGTACCTGTTTCCAAACTTTGTATACCAACCAATTTTTGCAAACCAATTTTAGTGAGTCAGTCAATTCTGCTACCCATTCCCAAGGGCTTAAAACCCGTGCGCTTCCATTAGGCGGGGACGAGGCAACATTATCTCCGGAAGGAATTAGGATCCCACTCTATTCATAGAAATTGGTGGCTCGGTAATCCTAGGGGGGAGGAGAGAGAGAGAGGGATGAGAGGGAAAGCGGGATGAGAGAGAGGAGGAGAGGGGAGGACGAAAGAGGGTTGAGAGAGGAATGGATGAGAGAAGATGGGGAGAGGTACGAGGGGAAGGGATGAGAGGAGAGAGGGAGGGTTGAGAAGGGGGTTGCATGAGTAAGCTGAGAGACAGAGTAATGAGAGGACTGAGAGGGAGAGGGATGGCAAGGAGAGGCATGTGTGGGATGAGAGGACCGAGGGATAGGGATGGGAGGAATGAGAAGGAGAGGGATGTGAGATGACAGGGGAACGGATGAGAGGGTTTAGTGGTGAAGGCATGAGATGAGTGAGAGGGATTTGCGAGGATAAGGTAGGAGGGGAATGGGAAGGGATGGCAGATGGACAACTAGGAACTGAGCTACATCTGACTACACGTCGGGTCCAGCCCTTCAATCAACACCAAGAATCAAGGGAAGTAGGAAAACAGAGGGGGGGCTAGGAAAGGAGAGGAATGAGTAGGAAAGTGGTGGAGAGGGATGAGTGAGGAAGACAAAGATGGAAGATGAAAAAAGTGGAAATCATAGAGGGGCTGGGGGGAGAGAGGAGAAGAAGAGAGCTATGAAAGGAAAACTAGTAAACAGTGACAAGAGTTGAATAAAAAAAGGAGAGAGGGGTGAAGGGGTGAAGAAATAGTGGAACAGAAAGGAAAATGCAGAAGAAAGAAGGAAGTTGAGTGAAATGGTGAAGAATGGAAGGCCGAGAGGGATCGGAGGGAAGAATGGAATGAGTTGGAAATTGTACAAATGGATAAGGGGGAAGTGGGGAGGGGGATGAGAGGACCAGGAGGTGAAAGGTAAGTGGGGGGGAAGTGTGAGAGGGCTAGGAGGGAAGCATGAAGAAAAGAATATTGGGGCGAATGAAGAATATTATATAGGGAAGAATGAAGGAAAGGACAGAGTGGAGAGGGATGGGAAGTGGTGGCGAAAGACGAATAGAAACGAAGTGATGGACAGGACGAGAGGGATGTGGTGGAGTGGGATTAAAGGGAAACGGGGTGGGAGGAGAGAATGAGGGGGATTTCAAAGGGAAAAGACAGAGAGGGATAGAAGGGATGAGAGGGGTTGGTAGATAAATGAAATGAGTTGCAGAAAAGGACGAAAAGGAGGAGCAAGAGAGAAAGGTGATAAGGGAAAGGAACAGGTATTGGCAGACAGATAAACAGATAGATAGATAAACAGAGACAATAAGGCAGATGGACAGACAGACAGACATTTAACATATGGAAAATAGATGGATATATATAAAGGTAGAGAGAGAGAGAGAGAGAGAGAGAGAGAGAGAGAGAGAGAGAGAGAGAGAGTATTTGTGGATTAGCCACAATATCCCAATCTACCCACATCCCAATGCTCTCTCTCTCTCTCTCTCTCTCACACACACACACACACACACACACACACACACACACACATACAACGACGACTCCAGAGTCCTCCTTTAATAAACCTTTTTCCATCTCTGCCAGCCACGTTCCCTCTTCCCCTCCTTTTATGCTTCGCTCACCTTCCCCTCACGCATTCGTCACAGTCACTCCCCTCGCCTCTCACTTTCCCTCCCCTCGTCACTCTTCACTAACACCTTCATCATCCTTTAATCGCCCCTCACTTTCCCTTTACCTTCCCCTTGCTCACTCGCTCTCTCTCGTCCTATTTACCATCACTCGTCCCCCATCATCTTCTATCACTCACTCTCTTTGTCACTCGTTACTCCTACAACATCCTCATCTTTTCTCACTCGCCCCACAAGTTTCCCTCTCCTACTCTCGCACTCATTTTCTTTACTCTTAAGACATCCTCATCTTTCCTCACTCATCCCTCACATACCTACACATCTCATTCAACCTCCTTTCCCTCACACTCGCTGCTTCCTCATCTACCAATCACTAACTCTCTCTCCCCTCCTCAGTCAACTATTCTCCCCTCGTCACTCTTTACTCCTACAACACCCTCACCTTCCCTCATTCTCCCCTCACATGTCCACTCCCCACACTCACCTTCCTTCCCGTCACATTCACTCTTTCTTCCTCACTCATCATCTTTCCCCTCACTTACCCACTCCCCTCGCCACTTACCTTCTTTCTCCATACACATCCACTTCTCCTTCAGTTACCCGATTTCCTTGCCTTCACACTCACTTTCTTTTCTCATTTTCCTTTACACACCCACTCATCTCCTTAATTACTTTCCCCTCACTCACTCTCGCCACACACACACACACACACACACACACACAAAAAACCATTACTTTATTCCCTCCCCACAACTCCACTCTCACCTACCTTCCTCTGACACACACACTCCCCTTGTCACTCTTCCAGGGCCCTCACCTCACCCTCACTCGTCCCTCACCCAACCACAAGCACCCATCGGCCTCATCCAATTAATTTTCACTCCCCTTCACACCAATCACACACCACTACACTCATTCCTGGCCTCTCTCTCACACACACTCCCTTCCCCTTTGCACATCATCCTCTCCCCTCACCTCTCTCTCTCTCTCTCTCTCCCTCTGCTCTTCTTCTTCTTCTTCTTCTTCTTCTTCTTCTTCCTCTCTCATCCTTCTTCGCTCTTCAGTCACCCACAACCTACCATTCCAGTCCCATTCATAATCTCTCCCCCATTCTCCCCCAGTTCACATACACTGCCTTCTCCCCTGAGCATCTCCCTGTCAAATAAACTCCCCAGCCACTCTCCCATCACCCCCCTTCCTACACATTTTGTCAAATCTCCCACTCTCCTGACATCCCTCCCTCCCCTTCCCCTTCTCTCTCTCTCTCTCTCTCTCTCTCTCTCTCTCTCTCTCTCTCAAATAAACTACCTATCTCCTCTCTCCCTTTCTCTTCTCTGTTTTGCCAACCCCCACACCTCAGGCCACTCATACCCACTCCCATACCCTCTCCTTCCCCCACCACACCGCCTCTTTCCTTTCCCTCTCTCCCTGTCGATACTACCTATCTCCCCTTCCCCTCCCTTCTATATTTTGCGAATTCCCCCACCCCTCTAACTCATCTTTACTCCCTAACCCCCCCTTTCTTCCTCTCTCTCTCTCTCTCTCTCTCTCTCTCCCTACTTTCATGCATCTCTTCATTCATTCCTCATTTTCCTCGCCTCTCCACTCTCCCTCCCTTCATCCCTCCCACTTCCTTTCATCTTCCTGTTATTCCTTTTCCTCTCCATTCATTCTTCTTTCCTACCTCCTCTCTTCTCCTCTTCATCCCTCTTCCCCTCTCCTCTCTTCCTCCCTTCATCCCCTTTCTAATCTCCCCCTACCTTCATCTCTCTCACCCTCTAACTTCCTCCTTTCATCTCTCTCCCCATCTTATCTCTCCCCTCTCCCCTCTCCCCCCTCCATCCTTCTTCCCATTCTCTTCTCTCCCTCCCTCCATTTTTCTCTCTCCCTTCCCCTCATCCCTACCTCTCCGCCAGCCTCTATAGCTTTCATCTCCCTCGCCGCCTCCTCCTTTTATCGTCCCGCTTCTTTATTAGCATCCTTTGATACCCCCTCCCTCCTTCCCCCCATCTCCCCTCATTCCCCTCTCTCCCTCCCTCCATCGCACCCCCCCACCTCCATTCATTCCCCTCTCACTCCCTCCATCTCCTTCCCCACCTCCCCTCACTCCTCTCTCTCCCTTCCTATTCCCTCCCCTTCACCTCTCTCGATTCATCTACCCCCTACCCCCTCTCCTCTCTTCTGATCTCTCCCTCCCTCAGCCCTTTCTACCCACCTCCATCACCCCACCACGCCTCTTCTCATCTCATCCTCATTTCACCCTCTCCCCCTCATCCCTCTTCTCTCTCCCTTCCTCCACCCTCTCTACACACACACTTCCCCACCCTCATCCCCTGTCTCCCCTCTCCTCCTCTTCTCTGCCCCTCCCTCCATCCTCTTCTCCCTCCTCCACTCCTCATCCCTCTCTCTCCTTTCCCCTCTTCCCCTCTCCAATTCTTCCATGCGTCCCCAACTACACCCCCTCATCTTTCCCCTTGTTTTCCTCTCTCCCTGCCCCAGCCATCAGCCCCAACTCCTCCCCCACCTTCCTTCCCCTCCCCCACCTCATTCTGCAGTCATAAAGAGGAGAGAATGAAGGAGAACCGTAAAAAGGGAAGTGGGTAAACAGGAAAGAAGACAGAGAGGGGAGATAAAGGAGAGACGGAGGGGACAAAAGAGAGTGAGGAGTGAGGGAGGGAGACATAAGAGCGGGGGACAAAAGCAAGAGGGGGATAAAAAGAGGGAGAGAGGGAGAGAAAGAGACGGCCACAAAACAGAGATACGGAGACACAAGGGTAAGAGGAAGAGAGAAGAGTCGAAGGGGGAGAGAGGAAAGCAGAAAAGGAGGATGAAAAGAAGGGGGGAGGAGAAATGAAAGAGAGAGAGAGAGAGAGAGAGAGAGAGAGAGAATGCAACATGTAAAGAAAAGGAAGCAGAGGAAGATGGCGATAAATACGAAAGCGAGATATGAAAATGGAATAACATCTCTAATCGTAAAATAAGCACTTGAGGACATACGCAAACCCTCTCTGTTCTGATATCCATCTGTGGAATTCACAACGATAAGATCTGGTCCGTCTTTATACCACATCAGAAAGCGTAGTCAAAATGCACGTTCATTTCCATCTCATATTCCTTAAGTATTCTGGCCGTCAAAAGTTAGTCTTGCCTTTCCCTTTGTGATCTCAGTATTAAGTGGATAGTCTTGTAGGTGACATGGAAAAACACGGTATAAAAGCCAGGTGGAATACGAGCCTATATCAGGTAAAATTCGTTCACTGTGGAAGGTCTCGGCTAAGCTAAATAAAAACGTGTATAGTTAAATAGTGAAAAAATAAATTCAGTAAAATGTAAATAAAATGAACGTCGTATTGCTTAAGTTTATTCCTTCAGTACCAGGTGTTGTTCCTAAGCCTGGTAAAATTATATCTCGGTGGTCACACACACACACACACACACACACACACACACACACACACACACACACACACACACACACACACACACAAAAGCAAAACAAAATAAAGGAAAACACCCTGCTGAAGGTAATGAAAAAATCTATCTCCTTCAGGATGAGGTAATTCGTAAGCCAAAAGAAAAGGAACAAGAAGAAAAAAAAAGAAGAAAAAACCCACGGCGGCGGCGAGAACAATATACATTAAGAAAAATAAATAAATAAACTCACTGTAATGAATGTGTTTAATGATGAAAAAGACACACAGCCATTTTGAGGTTTTAAACAGAGAACTAAAACAAATCATCAGAGAGGCAGAGCACTTAATTCAATTTCCGCAACCGGCCATCAAACATGCATCGTTTCATTTAACATCTCTCCCCATAACGCATTTCCCTCACAACCAACAAGAGAAACATTGGCAGGGGTTGACATGGCTAGATAAAGTAAAGGAGGATATTAAAGGTTACATTCCACACAACACTCTCTTTACTCTAACTTGGCCTACAATTGCCATCTCTACATCCCTAGCACCGAGCTGAAACAACAGATTAGCACTAGATTATGAAGCAAGTTACAAAGTGTTATGGAAAGGATATAGAGCCATAGTGGTGTCCTCCTCTAGCAATGAACTATGTGAAATAAACTACAAAATGACAAAAATCTGGGCCAAGTTAATGGAAAAGAACTATGGCACCCACTGTTTCTCCTTTTCTATACAGCTCAGTCTTTCATTAAACAACTAGTTGACCCTAAAACAGTCTTCCTTAGTTTTTGCGCCTATTAATTCAAGTCTTTCAAACGCAATGTATCAAGGCAACTCGAAAAATGAATTTGGTTTTTAGGTTTTATGTGTATGAATTATCCTCGTAGGAGTGATGATTTGCTAGGTATTACTCATTTGTTCTTGCTTTTTGTTTGAAAATACGTAAAGAAAAAGGGTTAACACAAGCTACATCACATCTTTTTTACACCATTGTTATCAGCATTACCATACTGCAACAGTAACCATCATCACAATTAGTATCATAAACCCAGCATCGCCAACATTATCATATCACCATCACAACAACCCCAACAAAATCACGTCATCTCCATAAATAAAGTCTTCCGTCAGAGCCATGCATTTCATCCCATCACAAGTGGAAACATCATTGTACGAGTGGCGGGCACTGGAGCGCAATAACAGAACTCACCGTGAAACACCGAACTTGTTTGCTGGCTATACGCGTAATCACTGCAACATGGTACAGTCTTCATCACAATCACAGCGCTGAACCAATCTGTAACACTGTCCTGGCCATGTGTGTGTAGTTATGGGCAACGTACTTTCGGCAGTATTGTCCAAACATATTACAAAAGCCACGGTAGTTTTATCAGAATCGTCACAATATTCAAAGGACTAAAAATTTCCTAGTATATAAGTAAGATAGGAAAGATCGAGAAAAAAAAAGGGGGGGGGGAACACAAACGCATGAAAAACTATTTTTTGAGTACTCAATGAAATGGAACAATCATCCATCCATTCACTCACCATTCCAACCTTCAAAATCAAACAATACGTTTGGAGAGAAAGAAGGATTTCATTTTGGCCTGATTCTTCTGTCATAGCAAAGCAATGCACTAATATACAAAATTCAACACGTCTGCAGTAGGACGGTCGCTACATCTGAAGTGTATAGCACTAGATCGACATAAACCCAACCTGAGTACAGCAAATATAAATTTACGGATGAATATCCAATGTAGTCTTTCTGCACGATTAAGCGGAGATAACTTCAATTTTTATCATATAATACCCCATCACAATGTATATTATAAATCTGCAAGTACATGCTCACATCTCACAAAATACAAACTCATGATTCACAAAGGCTAGTTCAATTTTCATTACATAATACAGCGCAGCAACGATTAGTTTAAATAATGCAAGTACAAGCTCACATCACAGAAAACGGACTCACAATCTACAAACACACAACTCTATATTCCAGTACAACCCATGATAACATATGCAAGAAATCAACAAGGCATGGCAGGTAGGAGTAAAAAAGACGTACCTGGCAGCCACCCGACAGGCTCCCCCTCAAGGCTGTGGCAACCTCGGCCCTCACAACATAAACAAGAGGAGAACCCGAGCCACCACCGCCACCAGCCACTTCCTAGATTACCTACACCTCACCCCCTGGCCCTCCTCTTCTCACCTGGCCTGACCCAACCTTACCTAACCCACGATACCACTTCCTTGAGCACCTCCACACATGACCTGACCTGACTTAATCTAATGTACCCTAACGTAACTCGCTATCTCACCCGTCCCAGTCTAACCCACAACCTCACCCGTTGCAACCTAACTTGTATTCTCACCCCTCTAAATCTAGCCTAACCTAACCAAAGCTGATCCAATCTAACCCAATCCACCACCCGCTACCTAGATTACGTTCACATCACTTACCCATCTAAACTCACGTAATTTTATCTAACCTAACCTAACACAACACAACACAA
>NC_137027.1:6525149-6527649 GCF_032717465.1 Coenobita brevimanus | reverse complement strand
CTATTATTCCAGCTAACGCCAGCCGGATTTACTCAGCGAAGAGTGAGTCGTAGGAACATGTTAAATCCTTTTCAAAATTTACCATTGCTATACGGACGAAGTACCACGAATATGACCTGGGCAAAACTAGTGGCAATAATGGATGCTTAGGAACGCGTCTGTCTCAACGATTACGAAATTTCGACCTGTATTTCACTGATGCCATCTTCATCGTGGCCACTTTGTCTTGCCTAACGTCCCGACCCCCGCCAGTGACCAAATGCTGAATCCTGACAAAACTTAGAGTTTTTTTGGCGTCGTAAATATATTTACGAGTCCTGACTAGTTTAAGGCCCATCCCTATGGCAGAAATTGCGATCTGGATGCCTGTCCTCGTTTGGAGGAATGCTCGGGTTCTTTCCTTGTCAGTCAGTCTTGAACGCCAGCGTAATGCCGGGACGAAGTCGGTTTCAGCATAATAATAGAGATAATGCGTTCTTAAAAACATTCGTACCCTGAACTGCACACCATCCATGCTTTAAGTGAATACAGGAAGGTCAGAGCTGGGTCAGGCATCACTTTTCTGTTAAAGCATGTCTGTGAGGGACTGCTCAGGACATGGCAGATTAATCACTTTTACCACATGCAATCTGCCACGATGGCAAGAGATCTATATATTCAAGGAAACGTGAAAGCATCAACAGCTGAGAGTCTGTAATACTTGTTTGTGCCTCCCTGTGGAAGCTGAACAAAATATAGCTAAAATCAAGATCCATTACTTAAGATACTTTGACATTTGTACCTACGGCGTCCGGCAAATATGTGCAGAATTAATTCAGTGAAAGCTATAAATACCGCAACGCTTCCATCAACAGAAATTTCCACCCCACCATCACGACCATCACCACGCAAAAGACTGGCCAGTAATTTTAGTGGAGGCAGAGATGTAAAGAGCGTAGTGGGGGCGAGGCAACAGGGATCCCACGCACGCCACAGCCTCCAGACTCAGAGAGGAAGGCTGGAAAAATAGACGGGATTCGTACATAGCGTGTTGTCAGATTTTGGGAATACGCCAAATGAGACGGTACGAATTTTGCTTGGATATGTTGGTGGATGAAAGTATGCTAGATATTCTGAGCATGTACACAGCAACTGCCATTGTTCTATACTACAGGAATGTATTCTAACCACGTCGACATTCCCACACATCATTAAGCAATATATGCGCATACACCGAAATACATGATAGGGTATCCTCTGTCTATAACACACACACACACACACACACACACACACATGAGCTCTCAGCTCCCTTCCGGGAGGGTAAAAGCTGACGATCACGACCATCAAGTGATCCTGACCGACCCGGTGAATTACACACACACATTCTGTAACTATGCCTTAATCGTTCTATTCACCTTAACATAGCTCTTCCTACACCTGTACAGACACATAGTACATTCATGGGTTTCCATTGGCATGAGCACATACTCAATACACATTCATCTACAAAGAACACACTCACACACTGATACTTCGGGGAAATTTCTCTCTCTCTCTCTCTCTCTCTCTCTCACACACACACACACACACACACACACACACACACACACACACACACACACACACACACACACACACACACACACATCCAGATACATTTCATCGCCTACCACACCACATCACTCCATACCACAGCTGCCTACAACCTACCCACAGCAAAATCCTATACAAGAACCCAGCTCGTTAATGTGGGAGAGAAATAGTGTAACAGTTCACGTAATTCCTTTCATTAGCTGTAACCATTAAAAGCCAGGCCCTTATTCTCGTAGGTTCAGGAAGCTACTTAACATCTCTTCCTTAGCTATTTATTCTGCTTACTCCACCTTACTGTCCTCTTCTGTAATTCCATAAATCCTTCCAATATGGACAAAGGGATATCAACCACCCATATCCAAAAATATATCGCCAGGGAAGAGGTGTTTGGAGCATCCTAACCCGACGAGAATACGGGCGCCGGTCCCACATTATCCTTTGCATGTTGTTGTGGTTCTAGGCTGGGTGATAGACTTACACCATGTAAAAAAAAATAATAATCTAGTAAGGTTTATGAGCTTCGAAACGATGCGCACAGACCACTCCAGTCAGGCAAATTCCAGACAAGGATGGCGACCATAAACACTTCCGCAATATGGTAAGTAAGTAGTATGAGATAAAGTAGTTCCGTGAAATGAACAGCCAGTCCATGAAAGCCGACTTCTTATACCTGTGTCTTGACCCCTAACTCACCTAATTTTATTCTTGCCATTTCTGACGAGTTTATTTAGCATAGGACAGACTCCATTAACTGGAGGGGTCAGATATAGCCTTAATAAACCTCTTTAATATGGCAGTCCTCTCCGTAAAAGTGCCTGATAATAGTAAGAATAATCTAAAAAAGATGTCACTCTGATTATAGGGGTTCCGAGAGACCCTTCCAGGATCTTAATGAAATCATGAGGTCGTGGCGAATATGGCTCAG